>NC_063060.1:43949840-44001579 GCF_018812025.1 Megalobrama amblycephala | reverse complement strand
TTCTTCTTCTTCTTCTTCTTCTTCTCCAAAGTAAATCGCATTTTAGAGGGCCTAAACGTGCTCGAAAACTCATGAAACTTTGCACACGCGTCAGAAGTGGTGAAAATTTACGTATGTTATGGGTTTCAGAATTGGGTGGGACAAAATGGCTCAATAGCGCCACCTAACGTAGTGCCCCTCTCGCTACATTTCACATTGAATTTTGAAATTCGGTACACACATTTATCAGCCCAGTACCTACAAAAAAGTCTCTTGGAGCGAAATCCGAAACCAAACAGGAAGTCAGATATTTTGAATTAATTCACTGTTTTTTGCATTTTCCAGACGTTGTACTTTAACGAACTCCTCCTAGAGATTTAATCAGATCAATGTCATTTTTGGTCAGTCTAATCTAAAGGCCTTTGTGACGTTAAATTGCGAAGATCTAGAGTTTTCACTGAAGGGCGTGTCCGTGGCAGCCTGACAAAGTTTGATGTTTTCGCCATGAAAAAGGAAGTTGTTGTAACTCAGACAAACAATGTCGGATCTGCCCCAAACTTCACATGCTTTATTAGAGTCCTGACCTGAAGACATCTTCATAACAATATTCAGTTACAGTCATAGCGCCACCTGCAGGCAACAGGAAATGACATGTTTTACACTGTGATTAACTCCTCATGGAGATTTAACCAGATCAACATCATATGTTGTCAGTCTAATCTTAAGACCTTAGCGATGATAAATATCAAAGATCTTGAGTTTTCGCTGAAGGGCGTGTCCGTGGCGGCCTGACAAAATCTGATGTTTCGCCATGAAAGAGGAAACTGTTGTAACTCAGGCATACTATGTCTGATCTGCCCCAAACTTCACATGTGTGATAAAAGTCCTAGCCTAAAGACATCTATATGACAATATTCAGTTAGCCATAGCGCCACCTGCTGGCAACAGGAAATGGCATGCTTTACACTGTAATTCACTACCAGATTCACATTTCATTATGCCACAAAGTACCAAAAATGCTAGAAACATGTTAAATCATGCAACACTTGGCTGAGTGCTAATGTATGCGTATAACGCCACGAAAGAAACAGGAAGTTGTTGTAACTCAGGCATGCAATGTCCGATCTGATTCAAACTTCACATGTTCGATGATAGTCCTTGCCTGAAGACATCAATATGGCGATATTCAGTGATGATCAAAACGCCATCTGTTGGCCACAGGAAGTGTGGCATTTCGAAATGACTTTGGCATAATTCTTCTGTATTAACTCGCTTACATGCATGTCGCCCACTGATCACTGTTTTCCTGAGGCCAACGGGTGGCGGTGAGCCCGGGTGCGAGGGCCCTTTCATCGCTGCTTGCAGCTTTAATTAGGGCCCGAGCACCGATGGTGTGAGGACCCTATTGGAATTGCTCCGTTTATTCTTCTTCTTCTTCTTCTTCTTCTTCTTCTTCTCCAAAGTGAATCGCATTTTAGAGGGCCTAAACGTGCTCGAAAACTCATGAAACTTTGCACACGCGTCAGAAGTGGTGAAAATTTACGTCTGTTATGGGTTTCGGAATTGAGCGTGGCAAAATGGCTCGATAGCGCCATCTAACGTACAGCCCCGCTCGCTACATAACACTAGGGGTTTGAAATTCGGTACACACATTTATCAGCCCAGTACCTACAAAAAGTTCTCTTGAAGCGAAATCCGAAACCAAACAGGAAGTCAGATATTTTGAATTAATTCACCGTTTTTTGCATTTTCCAGACGTTGTACTTTAACGAACTCCTCCTAGAGATTTAATCAGATCAATGTCATTTTTGGTCAGTCTAATCTAAAGGCCTTTGTGACGTTAAATTGCGAAGATCTAGAGTTTTCGCTGAAGGGCGTGTCCGTGGCAGCCTGACAAAGTTTGATGTTTTCGCCATGAAACAGGAAGTTGTTGTAACTCAGACAAACAATGTCGGATCTGCCCCAAACTTCACATGTGTGATAAGAGTCCTAGCCTAAAGACGTCTATATGATAATATTCAGTTAGTCATAGCGCCACCTGCTGGCAACAGGAAGTGGCATGCTTTATACTGTAATTCACTACCAGATTCAAATTTCATCATGCCACGAAGTACCAGACATGCTAGAAACACGTTAAATCATGCAACACTTGACTGAGTGCTAATGTATGCGATTAACGCCACGAAAGAAACAGGAAGTTGTTGTAACTCAGGCATACAATGTCCGATCTGCTTCAAACTTCACGTGTTCAATGATAGTCCTGGCCTGAAGACATCAACATGGCAAAATTCAGTTACGGTAAAAGCGCCACCTGTTGGCCGCAGGAAGTGTGGCATTTCGAAATGACTTTGGCATAATTCTCCTGTATTCACTCACTTAAATGCATGACGCCCACTGTTCACTGTTTTCCTGAGGCCAACGGGTGGCGGTGAGCCCGGGTGCGAGGGCCCTCTCAACGCTGCTTGCAGCTTTAATTAGGGCCCGAGCACCGATGGTGTGAGGACCCTATTGGAATTGCTCCGTTTATTATTATTATTATTATTATTATTATTATTATTATTATTATTAGGGCCCGAGCACCGATGTTGTGAGGACCCTATTGGAATTGCTCCGTTTATTCTTCTTCTTCTTCTTCTTCTTCTTCTTCTTCTTCTTCTTCTTCTTCTTCTCCAAAGTGAATCGCATTTTAGAGGGCCTAAACGTGCTCGAAAACTCATGAAACTTTGCACACGCGTCAGAAGTGGTGAAAATTTACGTCTGTTATGGGTTTCTTAATTGGGCGTGGCAAAATGGCTCGATAGCGCCATCTAACGTACAGCCCCGCTCGCTACATAACACTAGGGGTTTGAAATTCGGTACACACATTTATCAGCCCAGTACCTACAAAAAATTCTCTTGGAGCGAAATCCGAAACCAAACAGGAAGTCAGATATTTTGAATTAATTCACCGTTTTTTGCATTTTCCAGACGTTGTACTTTAACGAACTCCTCCTAGAGATTTAATCAGATCAATGTCATTTTTGGTCAGTCTAATCTAAAGGCCTTTGTGACGTTAAATTGCGAAGATCTAGAGTTTTCACTGAAGGGCGTGTCCGTGGCAGCCTGACAAAGTTTGATGTTTTCGCCATGAAAAAGGAAGTTGTTGTAACTCAGACAAACAATGTCGGATCTGCCCCAAACTTCACATGCTTTATTAGAGTCCTGACCTGAAGACATCTTCATAACAATATTCAGTTACAGTCATAGCGCCACCTGCGGGCAACAGGAAATGACATGTTTTACACTGTGATTAACTCCTCATGGAGATTTAACCAGATCAACATCATATGTTGTCAATCTAATCTTAAGACCTTAGCGATGATAAATATCAAAGATCTTGAGTTTTCGCTGAAGGGCGTGTCCGTGGCGGCCTGACAAAGTCTGATGTTTCGCCATGAAAGAGGAAACTGTTGTAACTCAGGCATACTATGTCTGATCTGCCCCAAACTTCACATGTGTGATAAAAGTCCTAGCCTAAAGACATCTATATGACAATATTCAGTTAGCCATAGCGCCACCTGCTAGCAACAGGAAATGGCATGCTTTACACTGTAATTCACTACCAGATTCACATTTCATAATGCCACGAAGTACCAAAAATGCTAGAAACATGTTAAATCATGCAACACTTGGCTGAGTGCTAATGTATGCGTATAACGCCACGAAAGAAACAGGAAGTTGTTGTAACTCAGGCATGCAATGTCCGATCTGATTCAAACTTCACATGTTCGATGATAGTCCTTGCCTGAAGACATCAATATGGCGATATTCAGTGATGATCAAAACGCCATCTGTTGGCCACAGGAAGTGTGGCATTTCGAAATGACTTTGGCATAATTCTTCTGTATTAACTCGCTTACATGCATGTCGCCCACTGATCACTGTTTTCCTGAGGCCAACGGGTGGCGGTGAGCCCGGGTGCGAGGGCCCTTTCATCGCTGCTTGCAGCTTTAATTCTTCTTCTTCTTCTTCTTCTTCTTCTTCTTCTTCTTCTTCTTCTTCTTCTTCTCCAAAGTAAATCGCATTTTAGAGGGCCTAAACGTGCTCGAAAACTCACGAAACTTTGCACACGCGTCAGAAGTGGTGAAAATTTACGTCTGTTATGGGTTTCGGAATTGGGCGTGGCAAAATGGCTCGATAGCGCCATCTAACGTACAGCCCCGCTCGCTACATAACACTAGGGGTTTGAAATTCGGTACACACATTTATCAGCCCAGTACCTACAAAAAATTCTCTTGGAGCGAAATCCGAAACCAAACAGGAAGTCAGATATTTTGAATTAATTCACCGTTTTTTGCATTTTCCAGACGTTGTACTTTAACGAACTCCTCCTAGAGATTTAATCAGATCAATGTCATTTTTGGTCAGTCTAATCTAAAGGCCTTTGTGACGTTAAATTGCGAAGATCTAGAGTTTTCGCTGAAGGGCGTGTCCGTGGCAGCCTGACAAAGTTTGATGTTTTCGCCATGAAAAAGGAAGTTGTTGTAACTCAGACAAACAATGTCGGATCTGCCCCAAACTTCACATGCTTTATTAGAGTCCTGACCTGAAGACATCTTCATAACAATATTCAGTTACAGTCATAGCGCCACCTGCAGGCAACAGGAAATGACATGTTTTACACTGTGATTAACTCCTCATGGAGATTTAACCAGATCAACATCATATGTTGTCAGTCTAATCTTAAGACCTTAGCGATGATAAATATCAAAGATCTTGAGTTTTCGGTGAAGGGCGTGTCCGTGGCGGCCTGACAAAGTCTGATGTTTCGCCATGAAAGAGGAAACTGTTGTAACTCAGGCATACTACGTCCGATCTGCTCCAAACTTCACATGTGTGATAAGAGTCCTAGCCTAAAGACGTCTATATGATAATATTCAGTTAGTCATAGCGCCACCTGCTGGCAACAGGAAGTGGCATGCTTTATCCTGTAATTCACTACCAGATTCACATTTCATCATGCCACGAAGTACCAGACATGCTAGAAACACGTTAAATCATGCAACACTTGGCTGAGTGCTAATATATGCGATTAACGCCACGAAAGAAACAGGAAGTTGTTGTAACTCAGGCATACAACGTCCGATCTGCTTCAAACTTCACGTGTTCAATGATAGTCCTGGCCTGAAGACATCAACATGGCAAAATTCAGTTACGGTAAAAGCGCCACCTGTTGGCCGCAGGAAGTGTGCCATTTCGAAATGACTTTGGCATAATTCTCCTGTATTCACTCACTTAAATGCATGACGCCCACTGTTCACTGTTTTCCTGAGGCCAACGGGTGGCGGTGAGCCCGGGTGCGAGGGCCCTCTCAACGCTGCTTGCAGCTTTAATTAGGGCCCGAGCACCGATGGTGTGAGGACCCTATTGGAATTGCTCCGTTTATTAGGGCCCAAGCGAATTAGCGCGCAGGGCCCTTTGTTCTTCTAAGGATTATTAGGGCCCAAGCGAAAATTCGCGCAGGGCCCTCTTGATCCCCTAAGATTATTAGGGCCGAGCACCGATGTGTGAGGACCCTATTGGAATTGCTCAGCCAATTATTATTCTTCTCCAAAATGAATCGCATTTTTGAGGGCCTAAACGTTCTCAAAAACTCATGAAACTTTGCACACGCTTCAGAAGTGGTGAAAATTTACATCTGATATGGGTTTCAGAATTAGGTGTGGCAAAACGGCTCGATAGCGCCACCTACAAAATTTCAATTAAGCGCCCTTCGTGCTATGTTTCACGTACAGTTATGAAATTCGTAGACAGATGTAACAGCCCAATACCTACAAAAAAGCCCCTAGGTGCAAAGTTTGTAAACCCAACAGGAAGTGAGATATTTTGAATTTTCTCTACAAAATTTTGGCAGTTTTTGCCATTTCCACATGTTGTACTTTGACGAACTCCTCCTAGAGCTTTAATCAGATTAATGTCATATTTGGTCAGTCTAATCTAAAGGCCTTTGAGACGTTAAATTGCGAAGATCTAGAGTTTTCACCAAAGGGCGTGTCCGTGGCGGCCTGGCAAAGTTTGATGTTTCGCGATGAAACAGGAAGTTGTTGTAACTCGGGCATACAATGTCTGATCTGCCCCAAACTTCACGTTTTATTAGAGTCCTGACCCGAAGACATCTATATGACAATATTCAGTTACAGTCATAGCGCCACCTGGGGGCAACAGGAAATGACATGTTTTACACTGTGATTAACTCCTCATAGAGATTAAACCAGAAGTACATCATATATGGCCAGTCTAATCTTAAGGCCTTTGAGATGTTAAATTGCAAAGATCTTGAGTTTTCGTTGAAGGGCGTGTCCGTGACGGACTGACAAAGTCTGATGTTTCGCCATGTAAGGTGAATCGCTTTTTTGAGGGCCGAAACATACTCGAAAACTCATGAAACTTTGCAGATGCGTCAGAAGTGGTGAAAATTTACGTCTGATATGGGTTTCAGAATTAAGTGTGGCAAAATGGCTCGATAGCGCCACCTAAAAAATTTCAACGGAGTGCCCCTGACACTACGTTTCACGTACAGGTAAGAAATTTGGTACACACATCTAGCAGCCCAATACCTACAAAAAAGTCTCTTGGAGTGAAATCTGAAAACCAACTAGAAGTGAGATATTTTGAATTTTCTTTGCAAAATTTGTGCAGTTTTTGCCATTTCCAGACGTTGTACTTTAATGAACTCCTCTTAGAGCTTTTATCAGATCAACATCATATTTTGTCAGTATAATCTAAAGGCCTTTGAGACGTTAAATTGCGAAGATCTAGAGTTTTCGCTGAAAGGCGTGTCCGTGGCGGCCTGGCAAAGTTCGATGTTTCACCATGAAACAGGAAGTTGTTGTAACTCGGGTATACAATGTCGGATCTGCCCCAAACTTCACATGCTTTATTAGAGTCCTGACCTGAAGACATCTTCATAACAATATTCAGTTACAGTCATAGCGCCACCTGCAGGCAACAGGAAATTACATGTTTTACACTGTGATTAACTCCTCATGGAGATTTAACCAGATCAACATCATATGTTGTCAGTCTAATCTTAAGACCTTAGCGATGATAAATATCAAAGATCTTGAGTTTTCGGTGAAGGGCGTGTCCGTGGCGGCCTGACAAATTCTGATGTTTCGCCATGAAACAGGAAACTGTTGTAACTCAGGCATACTATGTCCGATCTGCTCCAAACTTCACATGTGTGATAAGAGTCCTAGCCTCAAGACGTCTATATGATAATATTCAGTTAGTAATAGCGCCACCTGCTGGCAACAGGGAGTGGCATGCTTTATACTGTAATTCACTACCAGATTCACATTTCATCATGCCACGAAGTACCAGACATGCTAGAAACACGTTAAATCATGCAACACTTGGCTGAGTGCTAATGTATGCGATTAACGCCACGAAAGAAACAGGAAGTTGTTGTAACTCAGGCATACAATGTCCGATCTGCTTCAAACTTCACGTGTTCAATGATAGTCCTGGCCTGAAGACATCAACATGGCAAAATTCAGTTACGGTAAAAGCGCCACCTGTTGGCCGCAGGAAGTGTGGCATTTCGAAATGACTTTGGCATAATTCTCCTGTATTCACTCACTTAAATGCATGACACCCACTGTTCACTGTTTTCCTGAGGCCAACGGGTGGCGGTGAGCCCGGGTGCGAGGGCCCTCTCAACGCTGCTTGCAGCTTTAATTAGGGCCCAAGCGAAAATTCGCGCAGGGCCCTCTTGTTCTTCTAAGGATTATTATTATTTTTTTTTTTTTTTTTTTTTTTTTTTTTTTTCCGTCTTCCGGGGCTTTTTGGGGGCCTTAACATGCTCAAAAACTCTTGAAAATTGGCACACACATTGGAATCCGCGGCCATTAGGACGCCGGAGAGGCTGGTACCCGGGCGTGGCAGGGGGGCTCGACAGCGCCCCCTTGAAAAAAGTCTGAAAATTTGGTCCATATATTAAACACGCTTGCACGTATTAGTATGAAACTCAGTACACATATAGACCTCATCGGGCCGAACAACTTTCGTGCTCTAAGTTAAACACCACGCCAACAGGAAGTCAGCTATTAAGGGTTGTTTGAAAAACGCATGCTCTGGAATTTGATATACTCCTCCTAGACGATTAATCCGATCGCCACCAAACTCGGTCAGCATGAAGTCAAGACACTGATGATTAAAAATTGCCAGGGGATTTTTGATATCTCGAACGGTTTGGCCGTGGCGAGGCAACGAATTTATGGCGAGAAAAAGGAAACAGGAAATGTGTTATAACGTCTGCATACATATATTGATCTTTATGAAACTTCACGAGTGTGTTCGTTATAGGAGTCTGATCACATGGATGTGACTATTGTGAGTCAAAGTTATAGCGCCACCAACTGGCAGCAGGAAGTGTATCACTTTTTGAAATGTTTTGAGATCACCCTCTTATTTTTACCTGATTTGCTTCAAACTTCATCAGTGTAATGTCAATACACAGCAGATGTAGACCTATGACAGGATTTTTGATATTTGAAATATTGTTGCCATGGCAACAGGTCAAACTGTAATAATATTCTTGAGTGTTTTTGAGGCTCTTAACATGCTTCAAATTGCATGAAACTCGACACACACATCAATATTGTCAACCAGTAGACATGGACAAAGCCATAGAAATGGGCGTGGTGGAGGGGCTCAGTAGCGCCACCTTTTGACAAAAGTGGGGGGTTAGTTTTTCCTACAATCACCAAACTCGGTACACATATTGTTCTCATCAAGCCGGACAATTTTCTAATTTACATTCATTAGCTCCGACCAACAGGAAGTCAGCTATTTTGGTTTGAATGTTAATTTTTTGAAAAAACAGGCTATGAATTTTATACTACTGCTCCTACAGGGTTTATCCAATTTACACCAAACTTTTTTTAACTTGTTGCTAACACATTGAAGTTGTTTAATTGCAAACGGATTTTGGATATCTCAAACGGTTTGGCCGTGGCGAGGCAACGAATTTATGGCAAGAAAAGGGAAACAAAGTGTTATAACTTCTGCATACATTAATTGATTTTGATGAAACTTCGGCTTAGTCTTCGTTGTACAAGGCTGATCACATGGATGTGACTATTGTGATTCAAAGTAATAGCGCCACCAACTGGAAGCAGAAAATGTGTCACTTTCAGCATACATTGAGATCACCCTCTTATTTTTACCTGATTTGCTTCAAAATTCATCAGAATAATGTTAAAACTTGGCACATGTAATCCTTTGAAAATGGGCAGGGAGGAGGGGCTCTATAGTGGCACCTTGTAGTGCAGTAAATGTGGAGTGAATTTGACATAGTCCTTTGATGTTTAACCGTTTTAAGTGCCTATTGCCCGCTGTGCACAGTTGCCCTGAAGCCACCGGGGTGGCGGTGCCACCGGGCTTGGGCCCGCCATCGCTGCTCGCAGCTATATTTATTATTATTATTCTTCTCCAAAGTAAATCGCATTTTTGAGGGCCTAAACGTGCTCGAAAACTCATGAAACTTTGCATATGCGTCAGAAGTGGTGAAACTTTACGTCTGTTATGGGTCGCAGCATTAGGCGTCGCAAAATGGCTCGTTAGCGCCATCTAACGTACAGCCCCTCTCGCTACATTTCACTAGGGTTTTGAAATTTGGTACACACATTTAACAGCCCGATACCTACAAAAAAGTCTCTTGGAGCGAAATCCGAAACCAAACAGGAAGTCAGATATTTTGAATTAATTCACCATTTTGTGCATTTTCCAGACGTTGTACTTTAACAAACTCCTCCTAGAGTTTTTATCAGATCAATGTCATAATTGGTCAGTCTATTCTAAAGGCCTTTGTGACGATAAATTGCGAAGATCTAGAGTTTTCACCAAAGGGCGTGTCCGTGGTGCCCTGACAAATTTTGATGTTTTCGCCATGAAACAGGAAGGTGTTGTAATTCATACAAACAATGTCCGATCTGCCCCAAACTTCACATGTTTTATTAGAGACCTGGCCTGAAGACATCTTCATAACAATATCCATTTACAGTCATAGCGACACCTGTAGGCAACAGGAAATGACATGTTTTACACTGTGATTAACTCCTAGAGATTTAATCAGATCAATGTCATTTTTGGTCAGTCTAATCTAAAGGCCTTTGTGACGTTAAATTGCGAAGAGCTAGAGTTTTCACTGAAGGGCATGTCCGTGGCGGCATGACAAAGTCTAATGTTTCGCCATGAAAAAGCAAGTTGTTGTAACTCAGACAAACAATGTCCGATCTGCCCCAAACTTCACGTTTTATTAGAGTCCTGACCTGAAGACATCTTCATGACAATATTCAGTTACAGTCATAGCGCCACCTGGGAGCAACAGGAAATGACATGTTTTACACTGTGATTAATTCATCATAGAGATTTAACCAGATCAACATCATATGTTGTCAGTCTAATCTTAAGACCTTAGCGATGATAAATATCAAAGATCTTGAGATTTCGTTGAAGGGCGTGTCCGTGGCGGACGGGCAAAGTCTGATGTTTCGCCATGAAAGAGGAAGCTGTTGTAACTCAGGCATACTATGTCTGATCTGCCCCAAACTTCACATTAGTGATAAAAGTCCTGGCCTAAAGACATCTATATGACAATATTCAGTTAGCTATAGCTGTTGGCAGCAGGAAGTGTGGCACTTTTACATGATTTTGCAATAATTCTCCTTTATTTACTCGCTTACATGCATGTTGCCCACTGTTCGCTGTTTTCCTAAGGCCAACGGGTGGCGGTGAGCCCGGGTGCGAGGGCCCTTTCATCGCTGCTTGTAGCTTTATTATTATTTATTTTTTATTTTTTTCCAACTATTTGGGCATTTTTGGTGCCCTTACCATGTTCGAAAACTCATGAAACTTTGCACATACATTGGAACCTGCGGCCATCAGGGCCGGGCAGAAGCTGGTACCTGGGTGTCGCGGGGGGTTCGACAGCGCTCCCTTGAACGGTGTCTAAAAACTTGGTCCATATATCAAACACGCTTGCACGTATTTGTTTGAAACTCGGTACACATATAGACCTAAACAGCTTTCATGCTCTAAGTTACATGTCACCTCAACAGGAAGTCGGCTATTATGGGTTGTTTGGAAAACGCATGCTTTTTTTAAATGACAGATCGTTTCGCAAGCCCTTTGAAGTTGCACTGAAACTGTAATTTTGACCTTCAACCATTTGGAGGCCCTTGAAGTCTACAATAAGGAGAATAATCATGGAATGTTTCATCAAAAATCTTATTTTCTTTTTGACTGATGAAAGAAAGACAAGAACATCTTGGATGACATGGGGGTGGGTAAATTATCAGGAAATGATTATTTAAAAGTGGACTAATCCTTTAAGGCTGGATTAGATTTCTCAGAGCACAGTGGATTTTGCACAAATAATAATATATAATTTGCTCTAGAATTTTTTAGAGGTTGTCTGAGAAAAAAAAACACAGACATGGCAGATTAGGATGATATTCTGCACTCATTTGAAATTGGCTTATGACATTCTATGACATGAAAGTCATCTCAATTTAAACAATCTCATGGATGTGGCTGTTGTGTTTTGTGATCATAGAAGCATCAGCTGCTGCAGTAAATGTGGTGTGAATTTGACATAGTCCTTTTATGTTTAACTGTTTTAAATGCCAATTGCCCGCCATGCACAGTTGCCCTGAAGCCATCGGGGTGGCGGTGCCACCAGGCTTTGAAACAGGAAAATGTGTTATAATGTCTGCATACATTGATTGATGTTTATGAAACTTCAGATGTGTGTTCGTTATAAGAGTCTGATCACATGGATGTGACTATTGTGAGTCAAAGTTATAGCGCCACCAACTGGCAGCAAGAAGTGTCACTTTCAAAATGCATTGAGTTCACTCTGTTATTTTTACCTGATTTGCTTCAAGCTTCATCAGTGTAATTTCAATACACAGCAGATGTAGATCTGTGACAGGATTTTTGATATTGGTGCTAACACATTGAAATTGTTTAATTACAATTGTTTCATTACAAACTGATGTTGGATATCTCAAACGGTTTGGCCGTTTCAAGGCAACGAATTTATGGCAAGAAAAGGGAAACAAAGTGTTATAACTTCTGCATACATTAAATGATTTTGATGACTCTTCGGCTGTGTGTTTGTTGTGCAAGGCTGATCACATGGATGTGACTATTGTGATTCAAAGTTATAGTGCCACCAACTGGCAGCAGAAAGTGTGTCACTTTCAGCATGCTTTGAGATCGCATGCGTTTTCCAAACAACCCATAATAGCCGACTTCCTGTTGAGGTGACGTATAACTTATTTTTACCCTATTTGCTTCAAACTTCATCAGAATAACGTTAAAACATGGCACATGTAGTCCTTTGAAAACGGGCAGGGAGGAGGGGCTCTATAGCGCCACCTTGTAGTGCAGTAAATGTGGAGCGAATCTGACATAGTCCTTTGATGTTTTAAATGCCAATTGCCCGCCATGCACAGTTGCCCTGAAGCCATCGGGGTGGCGGTGCCACCGGGCTTGGGCCCTCCATCGCTGCTTGCAGCTATATTTATTTATTTATTTTTTTCTATGTTTTGGGGGGTTTTGGGGCCCTAAACATGCTCAAAAACCCTTGAAAATTTACACACGGGTCAGAATCCGCAGCCATCAGTGCCAGGCAGAAGCTGGTACCCGGGAGTGGCAGAGGAGCTTGACAGTGCCCCCTTGAATTGAGTCTGAAATCATGCTTACATACTAGCACATATATGTATGAAACTCAGAACACACATAGACCTCGTAGGGCCGATCAACTTCCACACTGTCATTAGCTCCACCCAACAGGAAGTCAGATATTTAGAATTGTTTGGAAAACACATGCTCTGGAATTTGATATACTCCTCCTAGGCAATTGATCCGATTGCCACCAATCTCGGTCAGCATGAAGTAAAGACATTGAGGATGCTAAATTGCAAGCGGATTTTTGATATCTCGAATGGTTTGGCCATGGTGAGGCAATGAATTTATGGCGAGAAAAGGTAAACAGGAAATGTGTTATAACATCTGCATACACTGATTGATTTTCATGAAACTTCACCTGTGTTTTCATTGTATGAGGCCGATCACATGGATGTGACTATTGTAAGTCAAAGTTATAGCACCACCAACTGGCAACAGGAAGTGTCACTTTAAAAATGCTTTGCGATCACCCTCTTTTTTTTTTTACCCGATTTGCTTCAAACTTCATCACAGTAATGTCAAAACATGGTAGATGTAGACCTGTGAATGTATCTGTGATATCTTAAATATTGTTGCCATGGCAACATGTCAAACTTTAATAATATTCTTGAGTGTTTTTGAGGCTCTTAACATGCTTCAAATTGCATGAAACTCGACACACACATCAATATTGCCGACCAACAGACATGAACAAAGCCTTAGAAAAGGGCGTGGTGGAGATGCTCTGTAGCACCACCTTTTGACAAAAGTGTGTGGGGGGGTATTTTTAACTACAGTCATCAAACTCTGTGTACATATTGGTCACATTAAGCCAGACAACTTTCTAATTTACAGTCATTAGCTCTGACCAACAGGAAGTCAGATAGTTTGGTTTGAATGTGGATTTTTTTAAATAACAGGCTATCAATTTTATACTACTACTCCTAGAGGGTTTATACAATTTACACCAAACTTTTTTAACTTGTTGCTAATAAATTGAAAAGGGTTAGGATTGATGTTGGATATCTCAAACATTGTTGACATTGTGAGGGATTAAATTAAGGACAAAGAAGGGAATATACACCCTTAAAGGTGCCCTAGATTGTTTTTTTTACAAGATTTAATATAAGTCCTAGGTGTCCCCTGAATGTGTCTGTGAAGTTTCAGCTCAAAATACCCTATAGATTTTTTTTAATTAATTTTTTTAACTGCCTATTTTGGGGCATCATTAACTATGCACTGATTTTTTTTAGCGCGCCGCCCCTTTAAGAGATGCGCTCCCTCTGCCCCACGAGCTCTCGACTATATATACATCGCATAATCAAAGTTCACACAGCTAATATAACCCTCAAATGGATCTTTACAAGATGTTCGTCATGCATGCTGTATGCATGCTTCGAATTATGTGAGTGAATTATTTATTTAGATGGTTACGTTTGATTCTGTGTGAGTTTGAGGCTATGCTCTGTGGCTAAAGCTAACATTACACACTGTTGGAGAGATTTATAAAGAATTAAGTTGTGTTTATGCATTATACAGACTGCACGTGTTTAAAAAATGAAAATAGCGACGTCTCTCTCGTCTCCGTGAATACAGTAAGAAACGATGGTAACTTTAACCTCATTTAACAGTACATTAGCAACATGCTAATGAAACATTTAGAAATACAATTTACAAATATCACTAAAAATATCATGATATCATGGATCATGTCAGTTATTATTGCTCCATCTGCCATTTTTCGCTGTTGTTCTTGCTTGCTTACCTTGTCTGTGCACAGATCCAGCCGTTAATACTGCCTTTCCTTGTCTAATGCGTCAAATGGGCTGGCACTATGCAAATATTGGGGTCATACATATTAATGATCCCGACTGTTACGTAACAGTCGGTGTTATGTTGAGATCTGAGTGTTTTCCGGAAGTCTTTTAAACAAATGAGATTTACATAAGAAGGAGGAAACAATGGGGTTTGAAACTCAATGTATGTCTTTTCCATGTACTGAACTCTTGTTATTTAACTATGCCGAGGTAAATTCAAATTCTGATTCTAGGGCACCTTTAATATACACCCTTTATTTCAGTATATAAAAAATATTACAAATAATACAAATATTATAAACAAACACATTTTAAAGAATTTTTTAATTACAAGAAGTATGTGTAAGTTTAATTTAGGCAGATAACTGCTCTTTAAATAAAATAAATAAATAAAATAATTAAAATAATATTCAAATGTCATATATAGAATAAGCACTAGAGGGCAGCAAATATCTATTTTTAAACAGGGTTGAGAAGACAAAAACACTTTTTAGTTATAAAAGGCTTTAGTTAGTATTATATTTGAATGTATTTATTTAGAGATTATCAAAGACGAATTTCTGTTACAGTATATATTTTATTCTTATTGTTTAAAATATTATTGAATCATCTGACTCAACTAACTGGTCAGGCTCCAACTGTTCTGCCTCCTTGTGTGTGTTTGTGTGTGTGTGTGTGTGTGTTTGTGTTTGTCTCTCTCTCTCTCTCTTTCTCTCTTCCTCTGTGTGTATGTGTGTTTTAGAGTCTTGCAGGTTTAACCCTTTCATTGCTGTGTCCTTTTGACTGCATTATAGGATAGGAAATCTCTTAGGCCTTCTCTTCTATAAATTTGTATGACAAAATAAAGGCATAGAACCAGTTCATTTGTAGTGCACTTACTATAGTCAAGTCAAGTCAAGTCAAATTTATTTATATAGCGCTTTTTACAATTTGTAATTGTTTCAAAGCAGCTTTACATATTAGGAGCACAGAAAAAAGAGAAATGGTTAAAAATAAGCTGTACAAGCAAGCGTGGTAATATGTAACATATACAAGATGGTGCTACATTAAGCCAATGTCGGCTGACTCCCAGGGGTGGAAAAAAAACCCTAGGAGAAAAACCCAGCGTGCTAGCACTGGGAAAAAAGTCCTAGGAGGGAAAAAACCCCTTGGAAGATATATATAATATATGTAAATGGATATGGAGATCAAAATCTGAATTATACATTTTTATTATAGAGATTAAAAATAGATTATATATAAATATATGTAAGCGGATACGGAGATTTAAAAATCTGAATTATAGATGCAGCCAGAACTGGATCTGTAGGCCCATTGTCTCCTGGGCTACGTTGTAGTCAGGTCCAGACACAGGTTCTCCATCTGATCTGGATACGGCCTGGATCTAGCACCCGGCAAACCTCAGGATAAGCAGAGAGACTGATATTAGCGTAGATGCCATTCTTATTCTGATGTACAGGTATATCTAGTGTTATAGGAAATGTTCTCGGTTCCGGCCGACCTAATTATTGCAGCGTAACAATCCTTTAACGGATTTGAAAAATGTTAATGTACTGATAATGTGTTATGTGTATGCAAGAGCAAAGAGATGTGTTTTTAGTCTAGATTTAAACTGACAGAGTGTGTCTGCTTCCCGAACAATGCTAGGAAGATTGTTCCAGAGTTTAGGTGCTAAATAGGAAAAGGATCTGCCACCTTCAGTTGATTTTGATATTCTGGGTATTATCAACTGGCCTGAATTCTGAGATCGCAATAGACGTGAAGGACTATAATGCACCAAGAGCTCGCTTAGATATTTGGGAGCTAAACCATTTAGAGCTTTATAAGTAAGTAGCAAGATTTTAAAGTCTATACGATGTTTAATAGGGAGCCAATGTAATGTTGACAGAACTGGGCTAATATGGTCATACTTTCTGGTTCTAGTAAGAACTCTAGCTGCCGCATTTTGGACCAACTGTAGTCTGTTTAAAAGCCGAGCAGAACAACCACCCAGTAGAGCGTTACAGTAATCTAGTCTTGAGGTCATGAATGCATGAACCAACTGTTCCGCATTTGTCATTGAGAGCATATGTCGTAATTTAGATATATTTTTTAGATGGAAGAAGGCGGTTTTACAGATACTAGAAACATGACTTTCAAATGAAAGATTGGTATCAAAGAGCACACCCAGGTTCCTAACTGAGGACGAAGATTTAATGGAGCACCCATCAAGTGTTAGAGAGTATTCAAGGTTTTTTCGTGAGGAAGTTTTTGGTCCAAAGATTAGGATATCAGTTTTTTCTGAATTTAATAATAAGAAATTTCTTGTCATCCAGTTTTTAATGTCAGCTATGCATTCTGTTAGTTTTGTGAATTTGTAGGTTTCGCCAGGGCGCGAGGAAATATAGAGCTGAGTATCGTCAGCGTAGCAGTGAAAACTAACACCATGCTTCCTAATTATCTCTCCTAAGGGCAGCATGTACAGAGTGAAAAGCAACGGTCCTAGTACTGAGCCTTGTGGTACTCCATATTGAACTTGTGATCGATACGACATCTCTTCATTAACTACTACAGACTGATAACGGTCAGATAAGTAAGATTTGAACCATGCCAAAGCAATTCCACTAATGCCAATATAGTTTTCAAGTCTTTTTAAAAGAATGTTGTGATCGATAGTGTCAAAAGCAGCACTGAGATCTAATAACACTAATAGAGAAATACAGCCACGATCGGATGATAAGAGTAGATCGTTTGTAACTCTAACGAGAGCAGTCTCAGTACTATGGTATGGTCTAAATCCTGACTGGAAATCCTCACAGATTCCATTTCTTTCTAAAAAGGAGCACAGTTGTGTTGAAACTGCCTTTTCTAGTATCTTTGACAGAAAAGGTAGATTCGAGATTGGCCTGTAATTTACTAAATCTCTCGGATCTAGTTGAGGTTTTTTAATAAGAGGTTTAATAATAGCCTGCTTAAAAGTTTTTGGCACGTATCCTAGTGTTAACGATGAATTAATTATATCAAGAAGTGGACCTACGACCTCTGGAAGCATTTCTTTCAGTAGTTTAGTCGGCATTGGGTCTAACATACATGTTGTTGATTTTGATGATTTGATAAGTTTAGATAATTCTTCCTCTCCTATAGCGGTGAATGATTCTAGTTTTACCTCAGGGACACTACAGTGCACTGTCTGAAGCGAAACTGTAGACGGTTGCATGTTTATAATTTTCTCTCTAATATTATCAATCTTGCAAGTAAAGAAGTTCATAAAGTCATTACTGCTGTGCTCTTTGGAAATGTCAGCAGTTGAATCTCTGTTTCTAGTTAATTTAGCCACTGTGTCAAATAAGTACCTAGGATTATGTTTGTTTTCTATTAAGAGATTTGAAAAATAAGTAGATCTAGCATTTCTTATAGCCGTTCTGTACTTAATCATTTTTTCTTTCCACGAAAGGCGAAAAACTTCTAGTTTTGTTTTCTTCCAACTACGTTCAGCTTTTCTCACAGCTCGTTTTAGAGCCCGAGTGTGCTCATCATACCACGGCGTTAGATTAGTTTCCCTAATCTTCTTTAGACGTAAAGGAGCGACTGCATCTAATGTGCTGGAAAAGAGAGAGCCAATAGTTTCTGTTGCAGCATCGAGTTCTTCTAAGTTGTCAGGTATACTAAGGCGATGAAACTGCTCGGGGAGATTATTTATAAAGCAATCTTTAGTGGTAGACGTGATGGTTCTACCATATTTATGGCTGGGTGGTGGTTTTGTAGCCTTGGCTAACTGTATTATACACGACACTAAATAATGATCTGATATATCATCGCTCTGCTGTAGAATTTCAACAGCATCAATATCAATTCCATGCGACAGTATTAGATCTAAGGTATGATTACGACAATGAGTGGGTCCTGACACGTGTTGTCTAACTCCAATAGAGTTTAAAATGTCTGAAAATGCCAATCCAAATGTGTCTTTATTATTATCTACATGGATATTAAAATCACCAACAACAAGGTCTTTATCCGCAGCCAGTACTAACTCTGATAGAAAATCAGCAAATTCTTTGATAAAGTCAGTATGGTGCCCTGGTGGCCTGTATACAGTAGCCAGCACAAATGTCAACTTACATAATGTTACATAAAGCACCATCACTTCAAAGGAGTTATATTTGAAATTCTTTTGAATGATTCTGAATATATTACTATAAATTACAGCAACACCTCCCCCTTTGCCTTTCTGTCGAGGATTGTGTCGATAGTCATAACCTTGAGGACTAGACTCATTTAAAATAATGTAATCGTCTGGTTTTAGCCAGGTTTCTGTCAAACACAGCAAGTCTAGTTTATTTTCTGTGATAATTTCATTTACAATAAGTGCTTTTGAAGAAATAGATCTAATATTCAGTAGCCCAAGCTTTATCATTTGTTTATCTAATTTATCTGTGATTTTCATTTTTTGAACATCAATTAAATTTTTACCCTTAAAAGGTTTCGGAAATTTTTTGTATTTACTAGTTCGAGGTACAGACACAGTCTCTATGTGATAATATCTAGGTGAAAGAGTTTCTATGTGCTGTGAATTATTTGAGTTCTGTGACGTGAGGCAGCTAGCAGACGGTCGGTTTAGCCAGTTTGTCTGCGTCCTGATCTGGGCCCTGGTTTGTCATGGTTTAGCTCTAAGACTATTTGCCAAATTTCTAGATAGAAGAGCAGCACCATCCCGGGAGGGATGAATACCATCTCTTTTCAACAGATCAGGTCTGCCCCAAAAGCTTTTCCAATTGTCTATGAAACCTAACCTACTATACAGATATACTCTCTCTCTCTCTCTCTCTCTCTCTGTGTGTTTGTGTGATGTCATGTTGAGTGTGAGTGTGAGTGTGTGTGTGTGTGTGGGGGGGGGGTGTCAGTGACACTTTTAATGGTTTAGAAAAATGTATTTTAAAAACCTTAAGACAAATACTGGACTTAGATTATCACTAGACTTGGACGTAGAAAATTTTGAGCTGCAAAGGATAACTTTGCACTCATTTCAAAGTGACCTATGACATCCTTCTGGGATTTTTGTGGCCCTTAATATGCTCAAAAACTCTTGAAACTTAGCACACACATCTGAATTGTCAACCATCAGGGCTAGGCAGAAGCTGGTACCCGGGTGTGGCAGGGGGGCTCAACAGCGCCCCCTTGAACGGTGTCTAAAAACTTCCATATATCAAACACACTTGCACGTATTTGTTTGAAACTCAGTACACATATAGACCTCATCGGGCCGAACAACTTTCATGCTCTAAGTTATACGTCACCTCAACAGGAAGTTGGCTATTATGGGTTGTTTGGAAAACGCATGCTTTGGAATTTGATATACTCTTCCTAGGCGATTAATCCAATCACCACCAAACTCGGTCAGCATGAAGTAAAAAAATGATGCTGATCTCAAATTGATGATACTGCTGGCAACAGGAAACGGCATGCTTTACACTGTAATTCACTACCAGATTCACATTTCTTTATGCAACGCAGTACCAAAAATGCTAGAAACACATTAAATCATGCAACACTTGGCTGAGTGCTAATGTTTGCGATTAACGCCACGAAAGAAACAGGAAGTTGTTGTAACTCAGGCATACAATGTCCGATCTGCTCCAAACTTCACATGTTCGATAATAGTCCTGGCCTGAAGACATCAACATGGCAATATTAAGTTACGGTCAAAGCGCCATCTGTTGACAGCAGGAAGTGTGGCATTTCGAAATGATTTTGGCATAATTCTCCTGTATTCACTCGCTTACATGCATGTCGCCCACTGTTCGCTGTTTTCCTAAGGCCAACGGGTGGCGGTGAGAATTATGCAGCCGGACAGAAGCTGGTACTCGGGCGTGGCAGAGGGGCTCAACAGCGGCCCCTTGAATGGGGTCCGAAAACGTGGTCTATATATCAAACAAGCTTGCACATACAAGTATAAAACTCGGTACACATATAGACCTCATCGAGCCGAACAACTTTTGTACTCTAAGTTATACGTCACCTCAACAGGAAGTCAGCTATTATGGGTTGTTTGGAAAACGCATGCTTTGGAATTTGATATATTCTTCCTAGGCGATTAATCCGATCACCACCAAATTTGGTCAGCTTGAAGTCAAGACATTGAGGATGCTAAATTGCGAGGCAGATTTTTGATATCTCAAATGGTTTGGCCATGGCAAAGCAACAAATTTATGGCGAGAAAAGGGAAACAGGAAATGTGTTATAACGTCTGCATACATTGATCGCTTTTTATGAAATTTCACCTGTGTTCGTTATAGGATGCTGATCACTTGGATGTGACTATTGTGAGTCAAAGTTATAGCGCCACCAATTGGCAGCAGGAAGTGTGTCACTTTCAAAATGCTTTGAGATCACCCTCCTTTACCCGATTTGCTTCAAACTTCTAATGTCAAAACATGGCAGATGTAGACCTGTGAATGTATTTTATATCTTAAATATTTTTGCCATGGTAACACGTCAAACTTGAATAAGATTCTTGGGTATTTTTTAGGCTCTTAACATGCTTCAATTTGCATGAAACTCGACACACATCAATATTGTCATCTAGTAGACATGGGAAAAACCTGAGAAACAGGCGGGGAGGAGGGGCTATACAGCAAAGTGACAAAAGTGGGGGATTAGTTTTAACTACAGTCACCAAACTTGGTACACATATTGTTCTCATTAAGCTGGACGACTTTCTATTTTACAGTCATTAGCTCTGACCAATAGGAAGTCAGCTATTTTGGTTTGAATGTGGATTTTTTGAATAAACAAGCTCTGAAATTTTAATTACTCCTCTTAGGGGATTCATGTAATCACCACTAAACTTTCTGAACATGATGACAAGATACTGAAGATGCTAAATTGTGAATGATTATAGGATATCTCAAATGGTGTTGCCATAGCCAGGGTTTAAAGTATGGACAAAAAAGGGAAACAGACAATGGCTCATATCTTGTAAAATCATTGTTTGATTTAAATTAAATTAAGATTGTATGTTTGGTAATTGAACCTGGATGAATTGAAAATGAATGTACTATATTTCAGATCAATATAATTGTTGTTGTTGTGGTTTGTGATCATAGGGGCATCAGCTGATTCAGTAAATGTATTGTATTGTATATGTATTCAAATAACTTTGACATAGTCCTTTTATGTTTACCCCTTTTAAATGCCTATTGCCCACCGTGGACAGTTTCCCTGAAGCCACCGGGTTGGCGGTGCCACCGGGCTTGGGCCCATCATCACTGCTATCGCTTGCAGCTATATTTTAGTTTTTACATTTTAATTCAAAATATTTACAAACTTTTTAACTATATCATGAACTATATGACATATTCCGATTGTTAGACATGTGTAAGTGAATGTGTTTTGTAGTTTCAACACCTTTATAATGAGTTAATCTATAACGCACGATGGAAACCGCCATGTTAGTTTGCACTGCCATTTAGAGAATCAGATCTGTCAGATTTACATGATGTAAATTTGTACCCATTTCTCCCAAAATACATAAAAGCAAGTGACCGGTGAACTGGGAGAAGAATTGAGTAAACTTTATAGTTACACATTTTGTATCTGATATGAATAAAACTCTTTAAATTATTTTAGAAAGGACTATTATTGCTGCTTCCACAAACATCAATGTATATTTAACAAACTATAAATATAATAAAAATATAAACTATATAATTTTGTTCATGTGTATTTAAATGTCTTAAACCTAAAATAAACATTATGTGGTTGACACTGAGTAGTTAGTGCATCCGTCTCTGGCTCAGCACCACCCAAATCGCGAAAACACAGTTGAATTTAGCAGTTGATCACGTAACGCACTGAAAATCATACCGGTGTGATTGTACGTGTAAAAGGGTTGAAACTGATTGCATTTTGGCGGTGGAGGGGTGACAAATTGAAACTGGGAAGGACACAAATCAGATCTGAGGGGGTAATGCCCCCTTGTGGCGCCAGGCCTGCACTAAATGGTAGCAAACAGATTTTAGTCAGACAATTTTTCATCTCTATTGTTATTATTATTATTTAGTTTATTTAATAGTTACTTGTATTAAGTGCTTATTGATAGGTATATATTAAATTATTTTTTTAGAAGCATTTTTATCTTTTGTTGTATATAGGCCTTGATATCTATAATAAAAGTCTATCAATATACACTATATTGACAAAAGTATTGGGACACCCCTCCAGATCATTGAATTCAGGTGTTCCAATCACTTCTATGGCCACATGTGTATAAAATCAAGCACCTAGGCATGCAGACTGCTTCTACAAACATTTGTGAAAGAAGCCATGAAGTGGTAGGCCACATAAAATCACAGAGCGTGGTCAGCGCATGTTGAGGCACACAGTGTGCAGAAGTCTCCAACTTTATGCAGAGTCAATAGCTACAGACCTCGAAACTTCATGTGGCCTTCAGATTAGCTCAAGAACAGTGCATAGTGAGCTTCATGGAATGGGTTTCCATGGCCGAGCAGCTGCATCCAAGCCTTACATCACCAAGTGCAATACAAAGTGTTGGATGCAGTGGTGTAAAGCACGCCACCACTGGACTTTAGAGCAGTGGAGACATGTTCTCTGGAGTGACGAATCACGCTTCTCTGTCTGGCAATCCAATGGATGAGTCTGAGTTTGGCGGTTGCCAGGAGAACTGTACTTGCCTGACTGGATTGTGCCAAGTGTAAAGTTTGGTGGAGGGGGGATTGAGGGGTGGGGTTGTTTTTCAGGGATTGGGCTTGGCCCCTGATGCAAAAACTTGAGAAAATGAAATCCAGGCAGTTGATGACGTTGAAGGAAAAATTATTATTTATTGCAATTAAATTTAGCCTAACACTCAAACTTTAATCGATAATGAAAATATTTAATAAAACCAAAAGGTAAAATAACGATCAGAAAGAAGTAATTAATAGTTAATGATAAAATTTAGAGTATTATAAAATCCAGAGTATTATATCTAATAGATATATAGAATATACAGAATTAAGACATTTGCAGATAGGAGAGAAGAAGCAGAAGAGCAAGGGAGAGCAAAGGAAAGAGCAAAGGAGAAAAAGCCCCACCATCAACGACGTTTTATACCATAAGAATAGGGAAATTTACATCCCACTCAAACTTATGTTTTTTTCTAATCAAAAAAGGTCAAATGGATTTACCCATTATGTCATAGACTGGTCAAGTGTCAAAATAGATAAAAATAGATATAGGGGATGTTCTGACCCCCTTAAGGGAATTTTGGCAGATCTTACATTATTACATGTCAGCAGAAATAATAAGACATACTTTGCACAAATGTGTCAACATGGCCTGTCACATCGAAACACTTTAAAAAAACAACTGAATATAACAAGCATACATACTCTTTGAGATAAAATAAGAATAACCATAAGGGTACAATAACAAGTAAATACTTGAAAATATGATGAGAATTAATATAGTAGTACATGAATATATGAAATCAGAAGGAATATTGATAAATCATAAGCTATAAATGATTAACATAAATATGAATAAAATGCATGAATATGAATATTGACCATTTTGGATCCACCAGTCCCTTAGTTCCAGGTGAAGGGAAAACTCTTAATGCTTCAGCATACCAAGACATTTTGGACAATTTCATGCTCCCAACTTTGTTGGAACAGTTTGGGGACCTCACAAATGCGCTTCTAGAAGAATGGTCAAAAATTTCCATAAACGCACTCCTAAACCTTGTGAAAAGCATTCCCAGAAGAGTTGAGGCTGTTATAGCTGCAAAGGGTGGACCAACTCCATATTAAACCCTACCAATTAAGAATGGGATGTCATTAAAGTTCATGTGTATGTAAAGGCAGGCGTCTTAACACTTTTGACAATATAGTGTATATTAACACTTTTGTCATCTCTCAATGATATTTCATCTTATTCACTCATATCTTCCCGTCATCATCATCTTAAAGTCTGTAATATGCACAGTATTACAAACCCATTAGTAGTATTGTTGCTATTGCAACATTAATGCAAAGACTAATAGTTGTATACAGTGTGGTGTTGGAAATTAATTATGTTTTAGTTTGATCCTTTTAATTTGTCAGGATTAGTTATAACATATGATTGAATGCGGGATGTAATGCCATGGGATTAATACATGCTATATTATATTAATTTCATGTTTGTTAGTCTGTGCAGCATTCCTGGGCTAATAAACCAGCAGTTTCTTTGTAGTATGGTACTGTGATATACTGCTTCCATGGCACTACTGATGCACTTCCATAGGCGTGATGGCCTGAGAATGTCCTTTTGAGGCATAGGTGAATGTGTGCCTCAATGGGCAGTGCAATGTGCTTAAGACAATAGTCAAACCTGAAAGATGTTCCTATTAGGGCTGTCCCCTAATAGTCGACGAGAAGAGGCTTAGTCGACCAAAATTTTATCAACTTCATCTTTGCAGCCGACACAGAATAATTAAAGAAACATAATAATTGATAAATTATTAAAATGTCTCCTTGCTATTTTTTTCAAAACATATTCACAATCATTACTTTTGCCAGTGCTTTATGGCTCATTATGGTTTAGTATTTTCCCACCAGTATATATTTAAGTAATTAAATGAATTTATACTAAGCGGCTGTTGAATGCTTGAATCTGAATGGTTGACGAACGTTCTAAAGTGTTCAATTATTTTCAGGGAAATGAAGTACCCTGTAATTCAGTTATTAATGCAGTTATGAGAGAGAGAGAGAGAGAGAGAGAGAGAATGAAGGAGAGAATAAGTATATGTGCAGTAGCCTACCTAAGTCTGTGCATCTCTCAACAGTGTTCGGCAACATTGTCTCTACTAAAAGCAAAACTTTTAGTTTATCTACCTCAAAAACTGCACATGCACCATTATTACCTCGCTGGTGAGAAATTTAATGTAGCTTTTAAATTGCTAAACTATTTTACTGATTAATTTGTCAAAGCAGCCCTGACAATACATTTCTGTGTGTGTGTGTGTGTGTGTGTGTGTGTGTGTGTGTGTGTGTGTGTGTGTGTGTGTGTGTGTGTGTGTGTGTGTGTGTGTGTGAGAGTGTGTGTCCGTACTCTGTGTGTGTGTTTGAGTGAGAGAGAAAGCAGGAGAAAGAGAGTATGACATTTCAGGGCATAATAAAATGTATTTTGTGGCAAAAACCATGACAATAATTTGTTGTTTTATCCTGTAGTTTTACTATATTTATTTGCTTGGTCAGTGTCATTTTGGGTTTTATTATGTTACAAATGTAACATTGATTTTCCAAGATTTCAGGGGCTTTAAGGGCCCTTAACATGACTAAAAACAAATATAGCACGCACATTTTCTCTGGCAACAGTGATCTGATCATCTTTGGGACAGAATATTAAACCTAAGGCAGCCATTGATGTTCCATGGACTGCTCTTAAACACGCAGAGTATGAAATATTAATACATATTTTCAGCTAATGTGTTAATGCTAATTGCGACTTCTTATCAGGTATATACAATTACAACACTGTTATTTCATTTTCACATATTTAGTGCTTTGATTCAAATTATGTTGGCCCTATACAGTAATTTGTGTAATGTATTAAGTACTTTTTGTCCTTTTGCAGTTTTCTTTATTGGCTGAAACCTTAGCCCATGAAAGGCAAGACATACAAATCCGTACGAAAGCACAGGAAAAGGTGAGTGTGTGCTGACTTCATGAACCAAAAACTGGAAATTAATATTTAACCCGTTTGTGTATTATTTGTTTCAGTCCAATATTGTCTAGGAGTCTTCAACTTGTCATTACAACTGTAGAGAATGCCACATGATCGTGTATAACCGTTTCTGATTTAACTAAACCCCAAACTAGTCATAGAACATATTTATAAAAAGGAAACCTATTGCAATAACGTAATCTGTCTAACAAAACATAACACAACTCAGAGACTCACATGGAATGCAAAATATCATATATATATATATATATATACAGTAGGTGGACAACCAAAATGGGTATTACCGCCGCGCATACCGTCGCCGCAGGGCTGTTGCGTTAACTGAAATTCAGTCGCGTGTAAAAAACTACCGCCAGGTGGCGCAAAGGGACGGATTGGAAAGTGACTGTAATAATAAAATGTTGGTTTGTAAACGATGAAAGGACGAAGTAAAACAACAATAACATTATTATATAACATTTTAACATCCTTAAAAACCATTAGAAAATTTAAAGTGAGAGTTAATTTCAAAACGTGGGATAGTCTTAGGCTACAGTCTATGCATCGAAAATTAAAAGAAAGACCTTTACACAAAGCGGACATGCTACTGTCATTAAACAGTCATTACTAGGCATATATATATATATATATATATATATATATATATATAAGGAGCAAACACACACGATTAAAAATGTAATATTTTCATTCTGGTCTGCTCTTAGAAAAAAAAAATTAATGTTAGTGATTTTGACATTGCAGACTAAAATACCGGCAGGAATAAATATTTTGGCTAATTTACTCATTAAAACCAAAGGTGTTCATCAGTGATTGTACATCAAGGAATGACATCTTAGACCCCCAGCTTACTCCAAACATTCCACGACAGTCACCCTGAGAGACCGGCACCGCGGGGAAGAGGACGACCACCACGGCATCGGGGTCCTCTGCCCTCTGGAGCGGGTCGTGGAGGGGGGGGGTACTGTCACAGACACGTCAGGTTCCAACCTCCAACCACAACGCACGCCATCACCAGAGTACTGATCACCGCCACCTGCACCTCATCTCTTCACTCATCAACAGCACCATAAAGCCCACACGCACACAGCACTCCACGTCCGGTCTCGTTCGCATATACCCTATGTTATGCTTACCTCAAGGACTCCTCTTCGTATACTCACCTGTCTCAAGCGTGTCTCCTTCCCTCTGTGTGCCTCGTCTGCTGTGTGGGTGTGTTCCAGTCAGCTCCTCAGTTCTCCAGCGATCTCCTCTGTGCTCCAGCGATCCCCAAGCTCCAACATACATCTACCTGCAAAGAGAAAGGACAGTAACTATTCCTCATACTACCTGCTCAAACCTCTATTCAACCAGTTCACTCACCTGTGTGTGTTCACCTGCTCTACTGTGGTCAAATAAACATCCATTACCTGTTACATCTGTGTCTGTCTCCTGTATACCGTAACACTTGCCTCAAGTAATCCTTTTATTGGATGATTATGATTATCCTCTTGACCTTTTATGTTAGCCTAGTACGTCAAAAACAGTTGCTTCCTTCTTAAGTGAACTGGCAACTCCCTCATCTCCACCTGTAACGCTGAAACAGGGGAGGAAGGATAAGCTCCACAACAGATTCTCAAAGCCTTCGACTGAATCCTTTCCAATTTTCCTAACTGTGTCTTAGCTGCTGATCCATAAGCCAAACATCCATAATCTAGTATTGCTCTTATCATTGTTGAATAAATGGTTTTTAATGCCAGTATATCAGCTCACTGTCACAGTCACGCCTGTCCTGGACTCCAGTTCCCATGATCCTCCTTGTTTGCACACGTGTTTGCACTTCCCTCATCAGCTTCCCGCCTTTCCTGGATCCCCGGCACCTGTTCCTTGTCATTAGCACTCCCTTTAAGTTGGACTCACTCCCTGCACTCCCTGTCCGTTCTTGTTGTTATGTTGTTGTTTGTATACCTGGTTAATGTGTTTGCTGTTCTGCTTACTTGCCTAATAAATGCCCTACATTTGTGGAAGTCCGTTATCTGCCTAATCCCTGCTTCAGCAACGCATTTGTAACAGAAGAACGGACCCAACTGACTGGAATTCATCATTCTAATGGGTATTTTCATTGTCCCCATGCCTGCAAGGGATTATCAGCACCTATGTACCCGTGGGTGGAACACATGTGGGTGGAACACATGTGGGTGGGGCTCAGGATCCACCATGGCTGCCCACGGCCCCTGACCCACCACGGCCGCCCGAGACTCCTGACCCATATAGGTCTACGTGTAGGTCTCCACAGCGCCCACCCCATCTCCCCCGTTGTTACATCTTAGGCGCAAGGACGCACCTGCCGGGGAGGGGGAGGTAATGTCATAGTCACGCTTGTCCTGGACTCCAGTTCCCATGACCCTCCTTGTTTGCACACCTGTTTGCACTTCCCTCATCAGCTTCCCCCCTTTCCTGGATCCCCGGCACCTGTTCCTCGTCATTAGCACTCCCTTTAAGTTGGACTCACTCCCTGCACTCCCTGTCCGTTCTTGTTGTTATATTGTTGTTTGTATACCTGGTTAATGTGTTTGCTGTTCTGCTTACTTGCCTAATAAATGCCCTACGTTTAGAAGTTTGTTATCTGCCTAATCCCTGCTTCAGCAACGCATTTGTAACACTCCCCACTCATGCCCTGAAATACACCTCATTACATTCAAAATCCTTTTACATTTTTCCTCCATCTTATTTATATGTGTATTCCAAGTAATCTTTGTATCAAACCACATACCTAAAAATCTGATCACTTTGACTTGTTCTAATTCTTTATCATATAGCTTCAGTTTTAGATCTATACTTATCCTTTTATTTGTAAAGAAAATATATTTGGTTTTGTCTACAGAAAATTTAAAACCCCATTTATAAGACCATTTCTCAACATCTAATAAAGCAGACTGCATTTTATTAACAATGTACTTGACATTCCTACCTCTAAGCCACAAGGCTCCATCATCTGCAAACAATGATTTATTAATATTTCTCTCTATTGTTGCAAATACATAATTTATCATAATTATAAATAACAAAGGACTAATGACACTCCCTTGTGGAGTACCATTGTCAATAATTCCTTTCCTTGATACATACTCCCCAACCTTTACTTTAATATTTCTTTCAATTAAAAACTCTTTAATCCAATTATATAATCTTCCACCTATTCCATTTTTATCTAATTTTATTAACAAACCCTCTTTCCATAACATATAAGCTTTCTCAACATCAAAGAACACAGCAACCACTGTTTCTTTATTGATTAAAGCTTTCCTAATATCGGATTCTAAATTAATAATTGAATCCATTGTTCCTCTCCCACACCTAAATCCACTTTGATATGGAGAGAAAAAACAATTTTTCTCCATATTATACGTCAGTCGATCTGTAATCATTTTTTCCATTAATTTACATAAATGTGATGTTAAAGCTATTGGTCTGTAATTTAGAGGATTTAAATTACTGGGGTAAAACCCCTTCCTCCCATATCCTGTTATAAAATTCCAGAATTATTCTCAGTGATTGATCACTTAACTTTTTTAACATATCATAACTAACTCCATCTTGTCCTGGGGTTGAAGCCTTAGTGTTTTTTAATGCTCATTTTAGCTCTGGAAATGAAAACAGAACATCTAATGGGCTAGTTGTAGCTCTCTTTTTTTCCCCTTATATATGGATACTCGATTAGCAACTTCTCTCTCATATCCTTACTTTCCTTTGTCAAATTACCTGAGCTATTTACTTTTGAAAACTAATTTCTGAACATTTCTGCTTTATCCTTATCACAATACTGCAATTTCCGCCCCAGTACTTAACCTTGGATAGTCATATTGTCTCCTAATTCCACTCATCTTTTTAATCATACTCCATACTTCCTCTACTGGCGTACTTTTCCCAATTTCTTCACAAAATAATCTCCAAAATTCTTTCTTCACTTCCCTTATTATTTTCCTAGTTACTGCCTGAGTTTTCTTATACATCATCATGTTTTGCCAATTATGAGTTCTCTTTAGTATTTTGAATGCCTTCCTTTTGCTTCTAACTGCTTCTGTACATCTCTCATTCCACCATGGGACTATTTTCCCCACTCTCTTTCCTGTACTTTTTGGAATACATTCACTTGCAGCATTAAGAATTACTGCTACTAACTCTGTATATATCCTTTCAATTCCTATATCGTCATCCATCTTTATCAATTTCAATCCTTCCTCACTGACCTTTTTGAATTTTTCCCAGTCACCTTTCTCATACTTCCATTTTCCTATATTTCCTTGATTGATATTCCTGTATCCATTATTTACAATTACACTAATTAGAGGAAAATGATCACTCCCAATTGAGCACATCTTTAAAACCTCCCAACTTATAATTCCACCCAACACATTCGAAACAATTGTAAGATCTACTGCTGATTCCCTACCTGTGTTTACATCCAAACGTGTGCAACTTCCATCGTTTATACAAACCAGGTTTTTCCTTTATATCAACTCTTCAATGATTAGGCCATTTATATCTGTTGATGACCCTCCCCATAAAGTATTATGGGCATTAAAATCACCGCACCATATTACTCTTTCCTCACTTAATCCTTTTATTTCTTCCAGACTGACCTGTGTTAGTCTTTTACATGGATTGTAAAAGTTTACTATGACATAATTCTTCAATCCTAACCATATTTTTACAACTATATACTCTGTATGACATTCCCTCTTTTATAAATGTGACACAACCTCCACCTTTACCACCTTCCATTCTCACACTTTATCCCTTTAAAACAAAATCTAATCTAGAATTTAGCCAAGTTTCTTGTATACATATAACATCTGGCTTCTCCTTCATTTCACTTATATATCCTTTAAATTCTTGACCATTACCACAAAGGCTTCTTGCATTCCATTGCAAGATGATTGCCATATTTATGCTATCCAACCCATTCTGCTGCTTTGACAATTATTTGTATCTTTTCTGATCTTCTTTCTGCTTGGGCTGTGCAGTTAATTACTTCTACCATAAAGAGCACAAAACATTTCTTATTTACTAACATTGTATCTTCTGTTACCCCTCTCTCATCAGTTCTTCCTGTTCCTTCATTTCTTTTTTCATACATCACTCTTTCCGTCCTACTCGGCTTACTCCTATAATTCACTACCTTCGCAGCCTCAGCATACGTTAGGTTATTCTTTACCTTTTCCTGTTGCACCTGTACTGCCCTTTTCCTCACCTCACATCCTCCATACGCCACATTATGTCTGCCTCCACAATTACAACATTTCAATTCTACTCCTTCACCGCACTTCCCAAATTCATGCTCCCCTCCACATCGCACACACCTTGTTTTAGAATCAGAATCAGAATCAGAAAGAGCTGTATTGCCAGGTATGTTGTTTACACATACTAGGAATTTGTTTTAATGACAGAAGCTCCACAGTGCAACAGAGTAACAGCGACAAGACAAGACACATGATAAAAAGAATAAAATAATAATATACAAATTTACAAGATAGACAAAGTGCAAAAAAAGCGAAAAACAATATATATTATAGACAATTGTATGTACAGTTATGTGTGCAAATTGAGATATAAATAAGTGTTTAAGTAAATAATGTGTAATAGTGTTGTGTGTTCCGTGTTTGTCAAGTGTTCATGAGATGGATTGCTTGAGGGAAGAAACTGTTCCTGTGTCTGGTCATTCTGGTGTTCAGGGCTCTGTAGCGTCGACCGGATGGCAACAGTTCAAAGAGGGAGTGTGCTGGATGTGAGGGGTCCAGAGTGATCTTCTTTGCCCTTTTTCTCACTCTGGATAAGTACAGTTCTTGGAGAGTGGGGAGGGTTGTGCCAATGATTCGCTCAGCAGACCGGACTACCCTCTGTAGTCTTCTGAGGTCAGATTTGGTAGCTGAGCTGAACCAGACGGTAATTGAAGTGGAAAGGATGGATTCGATGATGGCAGAGTAGAACTGTTTCAGCAGCTCCTGTGGTAGGTTGCACTTCCTCAGCTGGCGAAGGAAGTACAACCTCTGCTGGGCCTTTTTCACAATGGACTCGATGTGGTTGTCCCACTTCAGGTCCTGGGAGATGGTGGTGCCCAGGAACCTGAACGACTCCACTGCAGTCACAGTGCTGTTCATGATGGTGAGTGGGGGGAGTGCAGGGGGGTTTCTCCTGAAGTCCACGATCATCTCCACTGTCTTGAGTGTGTTGAGCTCCAGGTTGTTAAGACTGCACCAGACAGCCAGCTGTTCAACCTCCAGTCTGTAAGCAGACTCGTCATCGTCCTGGATGAGGCCGATCAGTGTGGTGTCATGTGCAAACTTCAGGAGCTTGACAGAGGGGTGCAGTCGTTGGTGTACAGGGAGAAGAGCAGTGGGGAGAGAACACAGCCCTGAGGGGCGCCGGTGCTGATGGTGAGGGTGCTGGATGAGAATTTTCCCAGCCTCACTAGCTGCTGCCTGTCTGTCAGGAAGCTGGTGATCCACTGACAGATCTGTGTGAAGATGGGGGCCAGCTGGTCAGCGCAGGTTTTCAGACAGGCTGATGAAACACTGTCTGGGCCTGGTGCCTTTCTTCTCTTGTTCTTTCTGAAGACCTGGCGCACGTCATCTTCACTTAACTGAATTGCAGGTGTGGGGGAGAGGGGGGTTGTTGGAGGTGTGGATGGTGTTTTTTCAAACCTGCAATAAAACTCATTCAGATTGTCTGCCAGTCGTTGATTCTTCACAGAGCTGGGGGATGGTGTCTTGTAGTTGGTGATGTCTTACAGACCTTTCCACACTGAAGCCGTGTCATTAGAAGCGAACTGATTCTGAAGTTTATCAGAATAATTCCTCTTTGCCACTCTGATCTCCTTTTCCAGTGTGTATTTGGCCTGTTTGCACAAGACTCTGTCCCCTTTTCTGCGAGCATCTTCTTTGGCCTGACGGAGCTGGCTGAGTTTTGCAGTGAACCAGGGTTTGTCGTTGTTGTAAGATAAATGAGTCTTTGTAGGAATGCACAGATCCTCACAGAAACTGATATATGAAGTTACAGTCTCTGTGAGCTCGTCCTGATCGGTGGCAGCAGCTTCAAAAACACTCCAATCAGTCCATTCGAAACAGGCTTGTAAAGCCCGCTCTGTTTCAGTAGTCCATCTCTTTACAGTCCTTGCTACTGGTTTAGCTGATTTCAGTTTCTGCCTGTAGGTTGGTATGAGATGAACTAAACAGTGATCAGAGAGCCCCAAAGCTGCCCGTGGGACAGAGTGATATGCATCCTTTATTGCTGTGTAACAATGGTCGAGTATATTGCTGTCTGTCACGGTTCGCAGGTCTGTGGATTCCTGTTCTGTTGTTGTGGTGTGTGTGTGTGTGTGTGTGTGTGTGTGTGTATGTCTTGACTGTCATGTGTGGTTGCTGGGCAATGATTAACATGATTAATGTCTCTGTGTTTGTTCGTTCATTGTCGGATTGTTCTGTGGGCTCACGCTGTGTTCCTTTCAGTTCTGCCTTTCGTCTCCTGGGTTCCTGCCGCTGTTCTGAGTGGATGTTTATCTCGTATGGGGTTCCTGCCGCTGTTCAGAGTGGGTGTTTATCTCGTCTGGTGTTCCAGCCTCTGTTCAGAGTGGATGTTTATCTGTCTGGTGATCTGCGCTGGATTGCATATGGAGATCAGCCCATTGTAGTCCCTGTGCTGCCAAAGAACCAGCTGTACCACAGTCTTCCGACCACTCACGTTGTTAATTTTCTCTTGTGCATTTCCTTAATAAAGGAGTTTGTCACTTGCAATTGAATCTCGAGTTATCAATCCTGACACTGTCTCTGGAGGGACAAGTAACATGCTGTCTGTATTTGGGCAGTTCACGTGAGAGAATCGCTTTATTAAAGTCCCCAAGAATGATAAGAACAGAGTCCGGGTGTTGTTGCTCGCTCTCTGTGATCATATCAGCGAGTATCTGTAAAGCTGAGCTCACGTGCGCTTGCGGAGGAATGTAGACGCTCACCAGAATGAACGAGCAAAACTCCCGCGGCGAATAGAACAGCTTGCAGTTAATGAAGAGTGTTTCAAGATCTGGACAGCACATCTTCTTTAACACTGTTACATCTGAACACCACCTTTCGTTGATGTAAAAGCACGTCCCGCCGCCGCGCGATTTCCCCGTTGATTCTGCGTCGCGATCTGATCTAAACAGCTGAAAGCCCGGCAGACTTAACACGCTGTCCGGAATGGCGTCGTTCAGCCAGGTTTCCGTGAAGCACAGAGCAGCCGAGTTCGAAAAATCCTTATTTGTCTGGGAGAGCAGAAGGAGTTCATTCGTTTTGTTGGGCAGAGAGCGGAGATTCGCCAGATGGATGCTAGGCAGTGGCGTTCTTAATCTGTCTGAGCTTCACGAGGGCGCCGGCGCGTTTTCCCCGTCTGCGCGTCCTGAAGCGTCTAAACAGTGCTGCCGCTCCGCCGACTACAACATTCAACAAAACGTCTGAATAATCGAAATCCGGTAAAAGATTTTGTGGTGTGTACTGCAGAATGTTCAACAGTTCATCCCTGGTAAAACTGATGGTGTTTGAAAAACAGAAAACAGGAAAAACTAACAAAAACAGAACAAACACTGAAGAGCTAAGCACTGTGGCTGCCATGCGCAGCGCCATCTTGATCGCTACCTGATTAAGGAGTAGATTTACAAACTGATGCAGTAGATTTACAAACTAGATTTACAAACTGATGCAGTATGCCCATATCTCTGGCAATTGTAACACCTCAACGGGTAGCTGATAAAGCCCATCTTAATTCGTTCTGGCAGATCTTTTCCTTCAAAGTTTAGATGCACTGCCAGGCTATCCAATCTTCTTCCTTCCCTATTCATCTGTAAACGGATTGCATCAATGACCTTTCCTCCATCTAGATTTTTTTTTTTAAATCCTCCATAGTAACTCCAACTGGAACTCCATTTATCACACCATACACTCACGACTTCTGTCCTACAATCTTAAAGCTCAACACCGTCTGCTTTCCCACTGTTTTTAGTTTTATGGCTTTATTTTTCTGTTCTTCGTTCATGCAGGCTATCAATAAAGCACCATCTTGTAACACTTTTGCAAATGCTATCATGCCGACAAGTTTTCTCAGCTCGTATGTCAAAGTCAACGGATTTACTCCTGAGATTCCTAACTTCTTTAAATTTTAATATTATCCTAAATCCATTCATGTCCTTATTTCTTCGATCCCCTTCTTCCTCGCTAGTTAACAAACTACTATCTGAACCTTCCACCTTACATTTTTTTCTTCTTTTTAAATCCCTTCCTTCCTGATCTTCCCTCTATCTTTGTCCATACTACCTCCATATCACCCTCCTCTTCACCTGTTTCCTCCATTCCTAAAGTCTCTGATCCATTCCCAGATCTATTTCCATGAGATTTATCCTTCGCATTTCTTGAATTTTTTTAATTTGCCGTCATTATCGCCTCCACGTTCATATCAAGCGGAAACGCGTGCGACCGCTCTAACCAACCACACCCCCTCCTTCTACTCTATGACCGGACTTATACCAAACCCTCTAGTGCCCCTAGTGGTGAGGAAGAGCAACAACCCTATAATAGGCTTGTGTCTGTTATACTTGTATAACAAGATCTTATAATATATACAGTACCTGTCAAAAGTTTGGAAACATTAAATTTAGTAACACTTTATTTTAAGGGTCCAGAATAATGCATTAGTTAAGCATTAATTAATGATTAACTTGTTCACAATTAAGCATGGACACAATAGTAATTAATGATTAACTTAACATATAGTAGGGCATATTAGCCACATTTGAAAGATACACATTTATGCTATAAATAAAAAAAATAACCTAATAATTAATGATTAACTGAATGTACAGTAAATGCCTTTTAGTCATTATCTACAACTTAATAAGCCATATATTATTTTTGTGTAGTGATGTAATTATATTTCTGTGCCATTAAGTTAACTAAACAATAAGCTAGTAATTGTTTAATATACTTATATAATTAAATTATACTAAAATAGTATAATAAAGACAATTTGACCCCCGAAGTGAAAGGTATCCACATTAATTATGACACTTATTGAGTGATATTCAAGTTTATTGACCAGAATAAGCCAAATAATTAAGGCTAAACTGCCATTAATACAGTACTAATAAAGGCAATTTGACCCCCCTATTCTAAAGTGAAAGTTATATCCACATTAATTATGGCACTTATTGAGTGATATTCAAGTTTATTGACCACAATAAGCCAATAATTCGGGCTAAACTGCCATTAATACAGTACTATAAAGGCAATTTGACCTCCTATTCTAAATTGAAAGCTAAATCCTCATTAATTATGGCACTTATTGAGTGATATTCAAAATTATTGACAAGAATAAGCCAATAAATAAGGTTAAATGGCCATTATGGCCATTATGGCCATTAATACAGTACTAAGACAATATATCTTTCACTTTGGGGGTCAAATTGCCTTTATACTATTTTAGCAATTTATAACTGCAAAACCATCAGTAATTAAACATAATTACTAGCATAATGTTTAGTTAACTTAATAGAATGGCACAGAAATATAATCACATCACTACACAAAAATAATATGTGGCTTATTAAGTTAGATAATGACAAAAAGGCATTTACTGTACATTCAGTTAATCATTAATTACTAGGTTATTTTTGTTTATTTATAGCATAAATGTGTATCTTTCAAATGTTTAATAATTTGGAAATAATGGCCAATATGCCCTACTGTATGTTAAGTTAATCATTAATTATTATTGTGTCCATGCTTAACTAATGCATAATTTTGAACAAGTAAATCATTAATTACTCATTTATTTATGATTAACTAATGCATAATTTAGGGCCCTTAAAATGTAAAGTTAAGAATGAATACACTAGTAATTAATAATTAACTAATGCTTAATTGTGAACAAGTTAATCATTAATTAATGTTTAATAATGCATTATTCTGGACCCTTAAAATAAAGTGATAACACTTTACAATAAGTCATGGAGGCCATACAAAGTACTAGATGTAGTAGTTCTTGTTGTGGGGTGTACTCAATTTTTATATCACCCTAATTTGAGTAAAACAGAAAAATGTGTAATCTAAGCTATATTATTAACCTTACTTTCATGTTATGAATTAAACAGATGTTATAGTAAACTTAGTTTTGGCAACATTTTGGAAATAGTTTTTGTGTTCATTTAGATATTGTTTCAAATGTTACTTTTCAAAGGGGGTGTACTCATTTATGCTGAGCACTGCATATATATATATATATATATATATATATATATATATATATATATATATATATATATATATATATATATATATATATATATATATATATATATATAGAAAGGCTTTTAGAAAAAGTTTATTTCATGAAAGTGTGTATGTAGCAGCATATATATATATATATATATATATATATATATATATATATATATATTTTTTTTTTTTTTTTTTGTATTGTATTTTTTTATTATATTTATATAACAGATTTATTTGTTATAAGGCATGTATGGTAATGGTAGTATTTGTTATACTGCTTGCAAATTATGCTGACTTAATCATTTTTAATTTATCATTAATCAGTAATTTATTTATTTTTTAATTCTCCTAAATAATTTGTTCTAAAAGTATACATTTCCAACAGGCTCTGCAGAAAATGAAAAGAGAGTTAAGGAACAAGATGGAGAAAGAGATTGGCGAGCTGCAGGAGATCATCATTCAGAATGATGAAAATAATTATTTCAGAGACTTGGAAGTGGAACGCTTACAGAAACATGTACAGATGGCATCTTTCCAGTACACTACCAGCTGCCTGCAGTGATCACTAGCCGATTAAGCGGTGATAGATACTGATTCCCAATGCATTTCTCTTACATGCTAATCTTTAGAAAGGTACCTTGAAAATAGAAATTTAATGTGTAAACAGTTTTAGATGTACTTGCATTGTTCTTGTAAAAGATTCACATTATATATATACATTGTTTTTTGTATTGTGTTTAGAATACCTAATGTTGCACCTGAAGTACTGGCATCAAATCAGACAGAAGTCAGTATCAGGTTTGACCGGTTTATAGTGGAAGATTTTTTGGACTATAAATTTGTCTATAGAACAAGCTAAACTTTTTAATGAGACTTCCACTGCTGTTATAGTCTTCCACTTTATTAGCCTTAATCTGAGAAAACTGTAATGTTTGCCATCTTAAATGTGCTTCCTGAGTAAGTTTGTGATCTAGTGTTTTGGTATTTACATCAAACTAAATGTTGAATTTTTCTTTCTTGAATATCTTATTCCTGCAAATTCATGCCATGATGTTTTATGAATTTAGATTCCATCAATCAATCTCTGATGTAAAGGGCAAATATTAGCCCAAAAGGGAAATATTTATAATAAATTATGATCAATAAAACGTATTTGGATCAAGTAACTGATTTGGGGATTCTTGACAGAATTGGTCTCGGACATCTAGTGTTGGGCAGTAATGCGTAGTTACTTTTTGCAGTAACTGTACAACTAATTAAGATTTCGGTAATATAAGAAAAAATGATGAGGACTTTGAAGATCTTGATGAAGAAGTTTATTGCAGAATAGCAGTGACAAAGTACATGTACCACCTTGGGTTCATCAGAGTCGGAATGAACCCTGAACCTCTAAATCTCAAATCTTTTATCCTGTTACAGTTTACCACTCATGTAAACTAAGTTGCTCCTGTTGTAACAGCTGTGGTCTGTATGGTAAGGAAGTTGAGACACCTCATTGTCTGAGATGGTTCTCTGTGTCCCACACCTATTCTTGTTCTACAATTGATGACCATTTGCTCAGGATGTGATCACCCCAAATGGTGCAGACACAACATAAATGTTGACTTTCCTCTTTCTCAAATTCAAATTCAAAATAGCTTTATTGGCATGGAGAAAGAAATCTTTACATTGCCAAAGCATTAATAACACTGTAAAGTAAAAAAAAAAAAAAAAATCTAGCAATAAAATAGCAATAATAATAATAAAATTGCAATAAAAATGTTAAATCTTACAATATTTATAGAAGTGTCTCTAGGCATTTAGTGAGTGTGTTGGTAGTTCTGTCCCGCTGGAGGCTCTTTCCTGGTGACAGGACCTCACATACCTGGCGGCCAGGTTTGAGCTTGCTGGGCTTTCTCCTAGCAGGTATGGGAGTTTGTCCACATTTGGTTTCTGTTGGAAGTCTTTGTGGTGAGTTGTAAAATGGGGATAGAAAGTGTCCCTAATTTGTGCATATTTAGGGCAGGATGTTAGAAAGTGCAGTTCTGTTTCCACTTCATTCTCTGTGCAGTGGGGACACAGCCGCTCTTCCTGTGGTAGCCAGGTCTGTCTGTGTCTGCCTGTCTCTATGATGAGATTGTGTTCACTGAGTCTGTACATGCTCAGGACTTTTCTCAGTTTAGGGTCACTCACTGTACTGAGGTATCCTGCCAATTCATATTTTCTGTTTAGGGCCAAATAGCATACCAATTTACTTTGTAGGGCTGTTGCATCTGTCCAATGTTTTAGGTATTTTTCTTTTTGTGTTTTAATTATTTGGTTTGGTCTGGCTAAGTTTTTATTTTCAGTCAGACATGTTGTGGTTTGTGTAGTCAACTCCAAGACCAATTTGCCGAGGGCGTTTCTTCCTGGTGTCAGCTCTTGGTAGTTCAGGGCTTTGTGATGGAGGGTCTGTTTATCACTATTTTTTAGGTGGGTATGGAATTTAATGGCCCTTTTTTGAATTGTGATTATAAGTGGTTATAATCCTAATTCTGCTCTGCAGGCATTATTTGGGGTTTTGTGCTGTACTCGGAGCAAAACTTTGCATAGTTCGGTCTGCAGAGTCTCTATTGGGTGTTTGTCCCATTTAGTGAACTCTTGGTTTGTGAGTGGACCCCAGACTTCACTCCCGTAGAGCACGATGGGTTCTATTACTGATTTAATTATTTTTATCCAGATTCTGATTGGGATGTCAATTTTAATATTTCTCTTAATAGCGTAAAAAGCTCTCTGTGCCTTGTCTTTCAGGTCGTTAACAGCTTAATTAAAGTTCCCTGTGTTACTAATATTTATGCCAAGGTAAGTGTAGTTCTGCGTGTGCTCAAGGAGCATGTTGTCTAATTTAAAACTATGATGTTGGTCTTGGCGGCTGGGTCTTTTTCGGAAAATCATTATTTTTGTCTTTTTGGGGTTAACTGATAGGGCCCATGACTGACAGAAGCTGTGCAGGAGGTCTAGATGCTGCTGTAGACCCTCTTTAGTGGGAGACAGCAGCACCAGATCATCAGCAAACAGGAGACATTTGACTTCAGTGTCTAGTAGAGTAAGACCAGGTGCTGCAGACTGATCCAGAGCCCTCACTAACTCATTTATGTATATATTGAACAGTGCAGGACTTAAGCTACAGCCCTGTCTCACTCCACAACACTGAAGGAGGAATTCTGTGTGTTTGTTACTAAATTTAACAGCAAATTTGTTGTTTGTGTACATTGATTTGATGATGTCATATGTTTTTCCTCCGATACCGCACTGGATTAATTGAAGAAAAAGACCTTCATGCCAAATGGAGTCGAAAGCTTTTTTGAAGTCAACAAAGCATGAGAAAATTTTGCTTTTGTTTTGGTTTATTTGCTTATCAATTAAGGTATGGAGAGTGTATATATGGTCTGATGTGCGATATTTTGGTTGGAAGCCAATTTGACACTTGCTTAGGACATTTCTGTCTCTGAGAAAATGAGTTAGTCTGCTGTTTAGGATGTTACAGAAAAGTTTACCAAGGTTGCTGTTTACACATATGCCACGGTAGTTATTAGGGTCAAATCTGTCTCCGTTTTTATGGATTGGGGTAATTAGGCCTTTGTTCCAAATGTTGGGGAATATACCTGAACTAAGGATGATATTGAATAGCTTGAGGATGGCTAATTTGAATTTGTGGTCTGTATATTTTATCATTTCATTTAGGATGCCATCGACACCACAGGCTTTTTGGGTTTTCAGGGTTTGTATTTTGTCTAATAGTTCAGCTAGTGTAATTGGATAGTCTAAGGGGTTCTGGTAGTCTTTGATGGTCTTCTCTAAAACCTTTAGTTTTTTGTACATTGCATTTTGTTCCCGATTGTTGTCTATATTACTAAAAAGGTTGGAGAAGTGGTTTATCCAAACATCTCCATTCTGGATGGCTAGTTCTTGATGGTGCGATTTGTTTAGTGTGTTCCAATGTTTCCAGAAGTGGTTGGATTCTAAGGATTCTTCAATTTCTCTGAGTTGACTTTTTGTGTTTTGTTCTTTTTTCTTTCTTAAAGTATTCCTATATTGTTTAAGTTTTTCATGATAGAGATGACGGATGTTCTCATTGTCAGCATCTCTGTGTTTCTGGTTTGATAGAATCTTTCCTAAGTCTTACTTCTTTCCTAAGTCTTTTGCAGTCATTGTCAAACCATTTCTCAGTGGCATGTGGTCTTTTTGCTTTTCTTTTTGTGTTTTTTAAGTTTGATAATGTTGCTGAGATCTCAAATATTCTGTTCAGCTTGTCTACTGCTAGGTCTGTACCTTCACTGTTATGCAGGAAAGGAATGGCAAGGAATTGGTCTAACAGAACTTGAATTTTTGGTTGACTAATTGTACTTGTATATGTGTCTTTACTGTTTTGTTTCCATCTATACATGTTTCTAAGTGAGTGAAGCTTGGTTTGTTTAGATGCTTCTTGGTTGGGCATTGCTCTGGTTAAGTAGAGGGTTATTTTACTGTGGTCTGATAGTGGGTTTAGTCGGCTGACTGTGAACGCTCTTAGGGAGTTTGGGTTAAGGTCTGTAAGAAAATAGTCGACTGTACTGCTACCAAAAGGTGAGCTGTAGGTGTATCTACCGTAGGAATCTCCTCTTAGTCTGCCATTGACTATGTACATACCTAATGTGTGACACAGATGAAGAAGTTGTGTTCCGCTTTTGTTTGTTATTTTATCATAGTTGTGTCTCCGTGTGTGTATAGGTGGGGGGAGGACGTCACCTCCAGGCAGGTGTTTGTCCCCCTGAGAGTTAAGTGTGTCCATTTCTTCTCCCGTTCTGGCATTTAGATCTCCACAAATCAGTACACTTCCCTGTGACTGGAAGTAATTAATGTCTTCTTCAAGAATGGAGAAACTGTCTTCATTAAAATAGGGAGACTCTGCTGGAGGGATATAAGTGGCACATAGGAAGATATTTTTCTCTGTTGCAGTGACTGTCCGATTAATTTCTAACCATGTATAGAATTGTCCTGTTTTAGCTACTTTGATGGCATGGACAAGATTTGATCTGTACCAAATAAGCATGCCTCCTGAGTCTCTTCCTTGTGTCACTCCAGGCAGTTTAATGGATGGGATGATGAGTTCTCTGTAGTCTTTGGGGCAGCCGGTGGGTCCATCTCTGCTCCATGTCTCCTGCAGGATGATGATGTCTGAATTTTTTATTTCTGAGTTGAAATCTGTGTTTTTGCTTTTGAGGCCAAAGGTAGAGGATCTCAGGCCTTGAATGTTCCAACATGATATTATAAATGCTTTGTTGTCCATAGGGTCTTAGTTTTGTTGATACGTTTTGACCTATGACAGTAGGTGTGAGCAGATGAGGTTGAGCATCTGACGGATGTCTCTGAGCTCTGATGTTGTGGCTTGTACTGGTCCTGTTGTTGGTTTTCTGCTCACTATCTGAGCATAGCTGTGGCTGCTGGGGGTCTGCTGTATATGAGGGGGGTAGGGGGTAGGAAGGAGTGGCTTTGGTCTGGCCTGATGCACTGAATGTGTGGATGTGAGGGCTGGGAGAAGATGCTCAGGTGTTGGCTGGGGTGGTCTCAGCATGTGAGAGTGCTGTTGTCGTGATGGAAGTCTTCTGGATGTTCTCTCTGGGTGTACACTGTACTTTCCTACAGGTCTGGGTAGATGTTGTTGGACTCTGTTGCTCCTGGGGGTGCTGTTGCGGTTCCGATTCAGGGCCACATCTTTTAGGGTCCTGGCGAAGACAGGAACAGCTGTTTTGTACAGATGGACATGGTCGTAGAGGCATGTGAAGTCCAGGGTGGGGTGGTGTGCTAGGTGCACATTGGGTTTAAGTGCACAGGTACGGGAGAGGTTGGCATTCACCCGGTGGATAGTGTCAGGGTGGAAGTCTTTTCGGGGCAGGAGTGTGGAGATGGTAATTTTAGCGTGTGGGAAGGTGGTTGAGGCCTTTTCAATCACTGTTTGTAATGATGTAGCCACCCTCTCCTGTTGGGTTCTCAGGTCGTTTGTGCCGGTGTGGATTATTATATGGCTTGGGGATCCCAGTTTGTCCACACTTAGCGATTTGAGTGCACTCTGAGTGTTCGGACACCAGAGTTTGACATCACTGTGTTTGGGAAAGAGTTTCTTTTCATCAATAAATTTCCCATTTGAATCAATTAAAAGAGCGACTTCAAGTTTTACTGTTCCTTCTGTTGGTGTGAAGGGGTCGACTGAGTGTGATGTGGAGGAAATGTCTGATGGGAGAGGAGGATACTGGCTGTGATGTATCTCTGTTGTTTGGGAGCTGTGATCAGGGTGAAGGGTGTCCTGCTCCACCGGTTCCTCTGATGAGCTTAACTCACTGTGCTGTGCTCCTCTGTCCTGCCTCAGTTCTCTTATTTCCATCCTCATTGCTGTTAGTTGTGCCCTGTGTACCTCAGTCTGTTGTAAGAACAGTGTTTCCAGTGTCTCCAGCTGGGCCCTCAGCCCCTCTCTCTCCTGCTGGAGTTCCTTCACTTCAGTCTGCAGTGTAGACAGCTCTCTCCTGAGGGTGTCCCTTTCTCTATGCTTGGCTGTGGGGCTGTTGCTGGTCTGATCTGTTGTCTGAACTTTTTGCAAGGAAAAGATCATCTCCTTGAGCTGTACCATTTCTCCTTCTAGCTCTGTGAACCTCTCCCTTATGTCAGTGCAATAGCAGTGTGAATGGGGGTCTTTGGTCTGGTTTATGCTCGAAGGGTCTCTCTGTTCTGTCTGGTCCTCATCTGTGTGGATGGTGTGGGAGACTGACTCCTCAGGAGTGATAAGTTGGTCACTGGTTATGGTCTCTTTCTGTGCTCTGTCTTTGATGCAGAGGAAGTCTTGTTCAAAGAGCCCATTGATGCTCTTTACCACCACTATACCCGTTGTTTTGTAGATATTAACGTTGGTGGTAGTTGTGTCTTCCTCGTTTCTTATTTTTAGCTGGAAACCCCCACAGATGCCTTTTCTTTCAGCAGAGGGGTAGTGTGTAATGATGGCCTTGTGCCATGGGTTTGTTGGTGTAGAATATCAGGTTACTTATGCTGCCATCCTTATGTAGGTCTGCAAAAAGTGTTTCTGGGTTGTCAGTTAGTCTTTTGTTTTTGTAGACTTTCCGTGCTGTTTCATTTGTGACATCTTTGGGATAGTGCAGTGCGATGACCTCCACATATGGGTGTTGTTTAGGCCTAACGCTCTGGTTGGAGCCTTCAGAACTCTTCTGAGGGCAGAAGGGGCGGAGCCAAGATGATGTGCTGGCCATAGTTGATTTAGAATGTAAACAGAATCAACTGAAATAACTGCCAGTTATTTGTTTATTTTCTCTCAGTGAAGATAATAATAAAAAAAATTATAGATAAACTAAAATATGACTTTTCTTTGATTGTTAAGATGGGGAAAAAAAAAAAAAAATCCTTTCTCCAAAATTCCTGTTGTCCAAAATTTCTTTCTGTGCTGTTCTTTCAAGCAAATATCCAATGAGAGAAATATATCACTGTCTCTTCAAATGCCTTTACCTCTCTTTTTCTGAAAGTTTTCTTCTTAGTTGTTGTTGTTGTTCGTTGTTTGTTGCTTGAAGTTATCCTTTCAAACATGAATATCCTTTCTGCAGAGGGTTGTCCTTTGATTATGTCCTCTTGAATTTTCCTCAGATTCAGGTGACAGTAAAAAAAAAAAAAAAAAAAAAAAAACTGTTCTAATCCAACAAAAGCTTTGTCTAGATGTTGTTTTATGTTTAATCTTCTATTTTCTCTAGTTTATTGGCAAACTTTTCTCATTTTTCATGCAATTCATCTCTCTCTCTCTCTCTCTCTCTCTCTCTCTCAGAGTGCATGCTGGGAGTGAGTGCGGCGTGAGTGGTGACTCGTGCTTGAGTTGTTTCTCTTTCTTTTCTATATTTTTTCTTTTTTGAATGGTTGAAAGTATTTTCGTTTTTTTTGATAGTTTAGGCATGTTTTTGGGGGGTCTTTTGTTTTTGGAGGGGGGTGGGTCATGGCGGTTCCAGGTGCTCAGGGTTTGGGTTCACTCACGCGTCGTCACGGTTTAAAAGTGGCGGCGGCAGAGAGTGTGGAGAGTTGCTGTTTAGCTGTAGGGGAAATTGTGGGACATGAGAATGTATTGTCTGCCTCAAAGATGAATAGCGCTAATGTAATTTTCTCGAGTACAATAGAAAAAGCAAACGAAGTAGTTCAGAGGGGAATATTTTAGAAGGTGTTCTTATCCCTATTCTTCCACTTTCACTACCGTCTAAAAGAGTTACTCTCTCAAACGTCCCGCCATTTATTAGCGATGTTGTTTTAATGCAAGCCTTGTCTCGTTACGGAAAACTAGTCTCCTCGATTAAAAAAATTCCAATTGGCCGTGTTTCTCCCTTACTGAAACATGTTTGTGTCTATCAGACGATCCGTTTACATGATTGTACAATGACGTTGATCTAGCCCTTTTGCTGAATTTCCGTGTGGATGATTTTGATTATGTGGTTTTCATCACTGACAATCAAATGCTTTGGCCGTGGTAAAGTCAGCCATTTGGTCCGAGCTTGTTCCAGCAAAGAAGAGGAAGACAATCGTTTGGCTGACGCTGAAGGCGCAGCTAACGGCACTGTGCAGCTGGCCGGTGAGGCCGGTGAAGCTTCAGCCGGGGCAGAGAGTGTGGTGGTGCGGACGAGTGATCATGATGGAGCTCAGAGCGCTGGTACTGCGAAGGATGCTTCGGTTTTAGTGGGGGAAAACATCGAAAGTGCTAAAGAACGTTGAGAACGAGGGAGACAAAGGTGAGTCAAGCGATAAAAGAGATTCAGAAATGGTTGGATGTTCGAGAGGTTGACGGTAGGCCTAATGAAATTGATTCGGAACAAGCATTGTTTAAAGTGCCTTTGAAAAGGAAGAAGTCAGATCAAGTTAATGATTTTAGACAATTAAAGAAATTAGATTTTAGATCTAGAGATTAGATGTTGCTGATCCGATTGATTCAGAGAGTGACAGTGAGTTATCTGACTCACTGTGAAGTGTTACATTGTCACAAAGTGAGTGTTCCAGCCAATTTAGCAGCTGAATTTCAACCTTTGACCGTTTAATTAAAGCAGAACTAAGTAACTTTTTTTACCTTCATAAATAGTTTTCTAAGTCCTTACGATGGTTAATTGACTTGTAGTGGTGTGTTTGAGGCGAACACTAACCCCTTCAGGCATGTCTACGCCAGAATACAGCACTTGCAAGTTGAGCTGCATCGACCCGACACAATCTCGCCTCATGTTCACGTTCACGCGAGAGTGACAAAATGCTTTACGGTAATTCAAAAACAATGTACATATTATGAATTTATAAGACAATTTCGAAAATTACCCACCTCCATCGAGTGTGCTGTATTTGCAAATTACCCACCTCCTCTTTCTTGTACTGTATTTGCAAAACTACTGCGCTGGTGAGCGTTGTAGTCCAGAGCTGCGCTTGGAGTATTTTTGACAGTGTGATTCACTGAAGGTTCCGCTTTAAAAGAGACCGCCGTGTTGTTTTTCTTATAAGCCAAAAGCTTCACTGTAGCTACTCTAGAGTTTCTCTCTCGCGCGTGCTCTCTTCCTAGCTTGCTTGAATTCATTTATATATTAAAAAAAAAAAAATTTGAATTCTATAACTGATAACTGTAGATAAAATATCAAACGCAAATTACCTGTATTTTCCGGTCTATATCCGTTCAGTCAGAATCCGCGCTGCAATACATCCATGACACTGACTGTTAACTTATCCATTCTGACGTAATCATGGCCACTCAACATGAAATATATAAATAATTTAATAATAATAATAATAATAATAATAATAATAATAATGCATTTTATTTTAGGCGCCTTTCAAATCACTCAAGGTCACCATACAACAAGAAATAGCAAAAATTAAAAATTAAAATAATAAATAACAGTAAATGCCAATAACTTAAGTAAAAAACAAAAAAGCAGCAATTACAAAACATGACAGTTATAAGAATAAAAAATAACAAAAAACAAAAGTGCTAGACTTGAGTGCAAACAGTAATCATGAAGGATAAGCTGTTCTGAATAAATGAGTCTTAAGTTTAACTTTAAATTGAGATAATGAGTCTGAATCATGGATGTTGGCTGGGAGAGAATTCCAAAGGCGAGGAGAAACACAGCTAAAGGCCCTATGGCCCATGGTGGTTAGACGAGCAGAGGGTGTATGGAGGAGACCCAGAGAAGAAGACTGGAGAGTTCGAGAAAGAATGTAGGGCTGTAAAAGATCTGAAAGGTAAGGTGGAGAGAGGTTATGAAGAGATTTGTAAGTGAGGAGAAGAATTTTAAATTAAATCCGGAATTTGATAGGAAGCCAATGCAGCTGTTGGAGTGATGGGGTAATATGTTGTAAAGATGGAGTCCGGGTTATGATATGAGCGGCAGAATTCTGAATCAGTTGAAGTTTATGAAGAGATTTATGTGGTAAACCAATTAAAAGAGAATTACAGTAGTCAATGCGAGAGGTGACAAGTGAATGAACAAGAATAGCAGAACAGCGCGGTGTGAGAAATGGACGGAGACGAGCGAATTACGGAGATGAAAATAACAAGACCTGGTTATATTATTAATGTGAGCTTCAAATGAAAGGGTGCTGTCAAAGATAACCCCCAAGTTCCTAACCTGGCGGGAAGGGAAAATGGAAGAACCATCAATGGATAGAGAAAAATTGCCAGACATAGAGAGAATAGATTTAGTGCCAATAAGGAGTATTTCAGTCTTATTGCCATTGAGTTTGAGAAAGTTGGCAGAAAACCAGTCTTTAATTTCGTGAAGGCAGTTGGTAAGACAGGCAGGTGGAAAAGTGGAATCAAGGTTTGTGGATACATAAAGCTGTGTATCATCAGCGTAACAGTGGAATTTAATACCATATTTTGAGAAAATATTACCAAGTGGGAGAAGGTAAATTAGGAACAATAGGGGACCTAGGACAGAACCTTGGGGGACACCACAGCTAACAGAAGAAGGTTGGGATTGAAAATTTTTTAGTTGTACAAACTGTGTACGGTTTGAAAGGTATGAAGTGAACCAGGCGTGAGGAATACCAGTGATACCAATGGCGGACAAATGGTGCAAGAGAATGTTGTGTGAAATGGTGTCAAAAGCTGCACTCAAATCAAGCAAAACAAGAATGGATAATGATCCGCCATCAGCAGCCATTAACAGATCATTAGTCACTCGCAATAATGCAGTCTCCGTACTGTGCTTAGGGCGAAACCCTGACTGAAAATACTCATATAAGTTATTGTTACTAAGGTGAGCATGGACCTGTGCTGCTACTGCTTTTTCAAGAACTTTGGAAATAAAAGGAAGATTTGAGATTGGACGGTAATTATCCAGATTGTTAGGGTCAGTGCCAGGTTTCTTAAGAATTGGGGTAATAGCAGCTATTTTAAAAGATGATGGAACAATGCCGGAGCTAAGAGAAGTGTGGATTATACGAGTTATGAGAGAAGAAAGAGAAGAAAAACAGGCTTTTACCAAATGAGTTGGTATAGGATCAAGTAAACATGTGGAAGAATTAGATTTGTGAATGAGATGAAAAATGTCTTGTTCGGATGGCAAGTCAAAAGAAGAAAGAAGAGTAAGAGGTATATCAATTGAGTCACTGTTTGGTGAACTACAGTGAGCAGTAGCCAAAGAGGCCAACTGTTGGTGGATGGCGGTTATTTTATCATTGAAAAAAGACATTTATCACATTGAGCAGTGCAGTACAGGTGTGCAGGAAGTGTATCAGGAGGTTTCAGAATACGATTTACAGTGGAGAATAAAGCTTTAGTATTACCGTCACCGGACTCAATTAAATGCGAATAAAAATTATTTTTTGCAGCAGAAAGAGCATCTTTATAAAGATGTACATGTTCACTATGCAACTCTTTATGCACCATAAGTCCAGTACGTTTATAAAGATGTTCCAGGCGCCGTCCTCTAGTTTTGAGCTGGCGAAGTTCAGGAGTGAACCATGGCGCAGAGTGAGTAAATGATACAGTCCGAACTTTGAGAGGTGCAAAAGTGTCAAGAAGCTGCCGTAATTCAGAGTTATAAAAGGAGACCAGATCCTCAGGAGAAGTGATGTCACTATGTGGAAGATCAGTAATTGCAGCAGTAAAGACTGAAGGGTTGATCATTTTTATATTCCAAAATGTCATCAAGTGTTGTTGTTTCAATTTAGAGAGTGTAACATTAGCATTAAAAGAAACCAATTTATGATCAGATATGGGTATTGCAGCTGCTGTACAGTTCATGGGTGTAATACCTGAACAACAGACAAGGTCCAGAGTGTGACCTTTACAGTGAGTTGGAAAGTCCACATATTGCTGGAGACCAAAACTGTCCAGGCAAGAAATGAAGTCTCTTGTGAGTGGGTTACTGACATTGTCCACATGAATGTTAAAATCACCTAGTAGAATAATATTAGGTGATAAGGTACACAGAGAGGTTAAAAATGCAGAAAATTCATCTAAAAAGATATTACTGTATTTCGGTGGCCGATAAGTAACAGCCAATACTGTAGGTATAGAGTCTGGGAACGTGACGTCAGCGACACATTGCATTCTGGGACTTTAGGTCACCGTCAGTACAGTAGAGACTGGGAAATAGTGGAGGAAGATGTTAAAATTTATATTATACAGTTAAAAACATTAGAATGGTGAACGCTGGCTGTGTTATGAACTATCTGCATATACTAACCAGCGTGGAAAACGGATGTGAAATGAAGCGCCATTTTGTCCCATTTTCGGGACATTCTAAAACGCTTAATGTGGCGTAATGTAAGTAAACGTCATACTAATAGCCCAGAATTTGAACGCAACGCATTTAATTTCACGTTAAACGCTTTCCTCCCATAGAAACTATGTACAGCAAAGCAGATGAGCCCAGAATATGAACAAAATGTGTCTTATTACATGTTAAGTCACTGTCCATTAAGCGTTTTCTTTATGGGAGGAAAATGCGTATGTGTTAAATGTGTTGCATTCATATTCTGGGCTTATATCTGCTTTTCTGTAGATAGTAAACACCAAACTAATAAAGCATACTAAGTTTAGTTTGTTAATAACACTGCCCCGTTATGCATTTTCACATTATGCGTTAGAATGTCCCTCATTTTCTGCCTTCCAGCTTAGAAACGACACAATGGTGAAAGTGAAACTCAATGAAAATTAAAGCTGCAAGCAGCGATGAAAGGACCCTCGCACCCGGGCTCACCGCCACCCGTTGGCCTCAGGAAAACAGCGAACAGTGGACAACATGCATGTAAGCGAGTAAATACAGGAGAATTATGGCAAAATCATGTAAAAGTGCCACACTTCCTGCTGCCAACAGGTGGCGCTATAGCTAACTGAATATTGTCATATAGATGTCTTTAGGCCAGGACTTTTATCACTCATGTGAAGTTTGGGGCAGATCAGACATAGTATGCCTGAGTTACAACAGCTTCCTCTTTCATGGCGAAACATCAGACTTTGTCAGTCCGCCACGGACACGCACTTCAACGAAAACTCAAGATCTTTGATATCATCGCTAAGGTCTTAAGATTAGACTGACAACATTTGATGTTGATCTGATTAAATCTCTATGAGGAGTTAATCACAGTGTAAAACATGTCATTTCCTGTTGACTGCAGGTGGCGCTATGATTGTAACTGAATATTGTTATGAAGATGTCCTCAGGACAGGACTCTAATAAAACGTGAAATTTGGGGCAGATCGGACATTGTTTGTCTGAATTACAACAACTTCCTGTTTCATGGCGAAAACATCAGACTTTGTCATGCCGCCACGGACACGCCCTTCAGTGAAAACTCTAGATCTTCGCAATTTAACGTCACAAAGGTGTTTAGATTAGACTGACCAAATATGACATTGATCTGATAAAAGCTGTAGGAGGAGTTCGTTAAAGTACAACGTCTGGAAAATGCAAAAAACGGTGAATTAATTCAAAATATCTGACTTCCTGTTTGGTTTCGGATTTCGCTCCAAGAGAATTTTTTGTAGGTACTGGGCTGATAAATGTGTGTACCGAATTTCAAACCCCTAGTGTTATGTAGCGAGCGGGGCTGTACGTTAGATGGCGCTATCGAGCCATTTTGCCACGCCCAATTCCGAAACCCATAACAGACGTAAATTTTCACCACTTCTGACGCGTGTGCAAAGTTTCATGAGTTTTCGAGCACGTTTAGGCCCTCTAAAATGCGATTTACTTTGGAGAAGAAGAAGAAGAAGAAGAAGAA